>NC_037668.1:215214146-215370574 GCF_003255815.1 Theropithecus gelada | reverse complement strand
CGTGAACCCAGGAGGCGCAGCTTGCAGTGAGCTGAGATCTGGCCACTGCACTCCAGCCTGGGTGACAGAGCGAGACTCCGTCTAAAAAAAAAAAAAAATAAAAAATAAAATAAAATAAAATAAAATAAAATGTCCATATTACCCAAGGCAATCTACAGACTTAATGCAATACCTATAAAAATAGCAATGTCATTCTTCACAGAAATAGAAAGTATAATCCTAAAATTTATATGAAATCACAAAAGACACAGAATAGCCAAAGCCATCCTGAGCAAAAAGAACAAAACTGGAGGCATCACATTACCTGATTTCAAATTATGCTACAATACTAAAGTAACCAAAACATCATGGTATTGGCATAAAGACAGACACATTGACCAGTGGAACAGAATAGAGAACCCAGTAATAGATCCACATTCAATTTTAGCAAAGGTGCCAAGAACATACATTGGGGAAAAGTCAGTCTCTTCAATAAATGGTGCTGAGAAAACTAGATAACCACATGCAGAAGAATGAAACTAGACCCCTATCTTTCACCATATACAAAAATAAAATGAAAGTGGATTAAAGACAAATCTAAGACTGGAAACTATGAAACTAGTAGAGGAAAACATTGAAGAAACAGTCCGAGACAGTGGTCTGGGCAAAGATTTTCTAAGTAAGATCTCAAAAACACAGGCAGCCAAAGAAAAAAACAGACACATAGACTTTTGGAACAGAATAGAGAAATCAGAAATAGGACAAATGGGATCATATCAAGCTAAAAAATGTTTCTGCAAAGCAAAAGAAACAATCAACAAAGTAAGGAGACAACCCACAGAACAAAGTAAAATATTTGCAAACTACCCATCCGACAAGGGATTAATAATCAGAATATATAAGAAGCTCAAATAACTCAGTCAGAAAATAATGAAGAATCCAATTTAAAAATGGGCATAATATTTGAGTAGGCATTTCTCAAAAGAAGACATATAAATGGCCAGTGGGTATATGAAAAATTGCTAAACTTCACTAATTATCAGTGAAATGCAAATCAAATCTACCATGAAATATTATCTCACTTCAGTTATAATGGTTTTGATCTGAAAGACAAGTGACAACAAATGCTGGTGAAAATGTGGACGAAGGAGAACTCTCATTTGGTGGGAATATAAATTAGTACAACCACTATGGAGAACAGCATGGAGGTTCCTCAACAAACTAAAGATAAAACTACCATATATGGCAGCAATCCCACTGCTGGGTAAATATCCAAAAAGAAAGAGCATCAGTATGATAAAGAGATATCTGCACTCCCATGTTTATTGCAGCACTATTTACAATAGTAAAGATATGGAATCAACCTAAGTGTCCATCAATGAATGAACGGATAAAGAAAATGTAGTACGTATTCACAAGGGAATATTATTCAGCTATAAAAAAAAGAATGAAATACCATCATTTGCAACAACATGGATGGAACCGGAAGATGTTAGTGAAATAAACCAGGCACATAAAGAAAATTATCACATTATTTTTTACTCATATGAGGGAGCTAAAAACAATTAAACTAATGGAGATAGAATGATGCTCCCCAGAGACTGGGAATGGTAGTAGGGTGGAAGTATAAAGTGGAGATAGTTAATGGATACAAAAATAGTTAGATAGAATGAATAAGATCTAGTATTTGGCATCATAATAGGGTGAATGTGGTTAACAATAATTTATTGTATATTTCAAAATAACTAAAAGAGAGGAATTGGGGTGTTTCTAATACAAATAAATGACAAATGCTTGAGGTGACAGATACCCCAATTACCCTGATATGGTCATATACATTGTAGCCTGAATCAAAATATTGCATATATCACATAAATATATAAAACTAGTATATATCCGTAATAATTAAAAATTAAAAACATTAGAAGTAAAAATGCATACGGGAGATTCTCTGTAGGTTATATACAAAAACTATACCATTTTACACCAGGGACCTGAGCATCCATGGATTTTTGTATCCACAGGGGTCCTGGAGCTGATCCCTTGGTGATACCAACGGATGAGTGCATTATGCTTTCTGCTTTTTTCTACTATGGATTACTGGATTGAGTAATCCAAATTCTGATTAGAGTTGGTGATCAATCTAGCTACACAGCTGGTATGATTGCTGAATTGACTGTGCTTTCAGGGATTATGTGGGGATAGTCTTAGACATGTTTTTTATTTACGACTTGTTAGCTGAGACTGACCCAGAAATATTTCAGGGACTTACCTAGGGAAAAAGAACTTACCGCATTCATTCCTTGCCCAAAAAACGGCACTATAGCATGAGCTGCATCCCCCAGCAGTACACAGTGAGATTGAAAGTGAAAAGAAGAGCACTTTACAGATATCATGGGCTGGGCAGGCAACAGGAAGAAATCTTGCACCAGGAGTTTCCTTCAAAGGAAAATAATCCAAATGTAAAGACATCAAATCAGGTATTAAATCCTGCTAAATTCTTTCAGATTTACTAAATTAGCTATCACGAAGTTTTGTTGAAAAATACACAAGAATGCCAACAAGAAAACAGAAAAGGGAAAAAAATGAAGTCTTCCAGTCCTAAAATTCCATTATTCTAATTACCTTCTTGGTCTGCAACAACGTTCATCACATTAAAAATAAGAGTTTGGCTGCATTTGAATAATTTAAATATTTCTGTATCATATGTTATTAAAACTTTATTATCATGCACATGGGCCATGAGATTTTCAAATACAGCAGTGTATTTTAGGTTTCCATAAAAAAATTGAGCAAATGCTGCTGTGCATTTGATTAGAAGACAATAAACCAAAATTGAAATTAATGTGAATCTTTATGTATTTGGAAATGGATAATAGTAATAAAACTAGCATTTGGGGGATGGGAATCATTTGGTGAAATGGTACCAATTTTAAGTTGGACAGGAAGAATAAGTTCAAGAGATCTATTGTACAACATGGTCCTTATAATGAAAAACAAACAAAAAACCTAGTATTTGTAAAGCATCTGTAGAAGTGTTGAGGAAGCTCTAAGTCGACAAATAGAACCTAGCCTCAAGAATCTTAAATCTGGCTGGAAAGGCAAAAAATAGCCATGAAACCAGTTTGAAAGTACATAAGGGCTAATGCTGGTGTGCAGAGATTTCTCTTCACAGTTGGAGAAGGAGGGATCCATAGAGACTAAATGAGTCTTCAGGAAAGAAAGTGACTGGCAATTTTTAAAAGACCCGGTATGGGCCAGCAGTGGGTTATCCCTTTTACATAATTAGCTCATTTAATTTTCACAAATGCCGTACGGTAGATACCCATTTTAAAGGTGAAACTCAGGGAAGTAAGGGGCAGAAGTTGTATTAAAATCTTGCTCTGCTATAGACTGAATGTTTATGCTCTCCTAACATTCATAGGTTGGAATCCTAACCTCCAATGTGATGGTATTTGGAGATGGGGCCTTTGGGTGGTGATTAGGTCCTGGGAGTGGCCCCCTATTAATGGGATTAGTGCTTTTATAAAAGGGACCCCAGAGCGATCTCATGCCCCCTCCAGCATGTGAAGACACAGCAAAAAGACTCATCTATGAACCACGAGGTGGGGCATCACCAGACACCGAATCTGCTAGTGCCTTGATCTTACACTTCTCAGCCGTTAGAACTGTGAGCAATACATTTCTGTATTTTATAAGCCACCGAGTCTATGGTAGTTTTATTATGGCTCACTGAACTGACTAAGGCATACTATCTGTAGCACTGTGCTGCCTTCATGAAGACATCATTGGAGGTGTCTAGATAGCCAACTTAATATGCACCAAGCCTTGTGTTGAATGATTTATAGACATGATCTCATTTAGTCCTTGTAACAACCCTTTGGGATAGGTTCTACTATTTATCAACCTTTTACCATGAGTGGAATATGGGAAAGCTTACGTGGCTAGTAGGTATAGGATCCAAGACCTGAGGCTGCCAGATGTATCTGCTGGGCCAAAGATTTGTGTATCTACCAGTAGAAAAAAGTTCAGCCAGTTCCTGTGGCACATCAAGCCCTAAGGAGCCTGAGGAACCTGCATAAGATGCACAAAAGCCTCGGGACATTGGTGACTCATCTTTCCTGGAGGAACTGGCCACGGCATGGGTGTTTTTCAGAATTCCTGCTCACAGCACAATATCTACTTAGACTTTTGCTCTAATATGGGTTTCTGTCCAGGTTACTGCATGATCCATCATGTTTAACCCAAACTGAAATCAGGTGCATAACCTTTATTTGAATTTGGAATAATTCAAACAAGTGCAGCAAAAGGCACATCTTGCAACTTACTCTCCAATTAGAGGGATGGCATCCGGAAAGTATTTCTGGAAGAAATCTATCACATCATTACTGGTTAGAAGTTTATCAAACTCATCAAAGGGCATGAACAGAGTACATGTGAATGATTTGCTCTGTGAGAAGAAGAGAAACAGAGTGAAAGGGGATAGAGGCCAAGTGATGCTGGCACTGTAGGTGGATCCCGAAATCACAGGACTTCTTGCTGTGACCAGGGAGCTTTTGGAAGGAATGTCCAAGCAGACAGGAAAGGCACTGTCACTTTGTTCCACTGCTCCCAAAGAAAAGCTCTGCCAAGTCCCAGGGGTGTTCTCCAGCTTCTTTGATTATTAGGACAATTTCTATATTGTAAACTCTCCATTTTCACACAGCAAATACGACACTCTTTTTTTTTTTTTTTTTTTTTTGAGATAGAGTCTTGTTCTGTCGCCCAGGCTGGAGTACAGTGGGGTGATCTCAGCTCACAGCAAGCTCCGCCTTCCGGGTTTAGGCGATTCTCCTGACTCAGCCTCCAAGTAACTGGGATTACAGGCACGCACCCTGCTAATTTTTTGTATTTTTAGTAGAGACGGTGTTTCTCCATGTTGGCAGGTTGGTCTGGAACTCCTGACCTCAGGTGATCCACCCACCTCGGCCTCCCAAAGTGCTGGGATTACAGGCATGAGCCACCACGCCCAACCTACATTCTTTAAATAACTAATAGGTTGGTTAGATTTGACATCTCTTTTTCTTCCTTTTAAGATAGTATTACTAGGTCCTGGACCCCAGGACAGATACCAACAGAAAGAAAAAGACCCCAACCTGGGAAACAGCGATATCTACCTAGGAAAAAAGTCTCTAGGGTCTAATGAAAGAAAAGCCATGCTCTCTTTTTTTTTTTTTTTTTTTTTGAAACAGGGTCTTGCTTTGCTTTCCAGGCTGGAGTGCAATGGGATGATCACGGCTTACTGCAGCCTCCACCTTTGGGGCTCAAGCAGTGCTCCCACCTCAGCCTCCTGAGTACTTGGGGATGCGCATTTCACCATGCCTGGCAATTTTTTTTTTTTTTTTTTTTGATAGAGGCAAGGTCTTGCTATGTTGGCCACACCAGTCTCGAACTCCCGAGCTCAAGCAATCCTCCCGCTTTGGCCTCCCAGACTGCTGGGAACACAGGTGTGAGCCGCTGCGCCCAGCCCCATGCTCTCTTTTGATAATGCATATTCCAATGTACTACAGACCTTAAAGGCTGAATCGCTTCCTAATAGACAACCTAATCTCTTTGGCTTTTCTGGGAGGGCCATTTCTTCCTAAATTGTCTTTAGTGGAGATGACAGGCACCACCACACATAAACTCTCGTTACCCATTCATTTAAGTTAAATCTCCTTTCCAAAGTAAATAACTGGAAATCCTTCAGATTTTTCCTCAGTCATCCCAAAGTTTCAAAGCTATAATCACTAAATAGATTAAACAATGAAGACATCAATTAGGTATATACATTCTAAGTACAAACGTAAGTAATAAACAACATTAATTACAGATGCAAAATTACAGTTGATAAAAAATTCTATACTACCATGTTAGGAAGTGCAATCATCATAAAGGTATTTCTAGGCCAAATATGCAGATAATTAGGTTCCATGGCATACTGCAGAAAAAAGAATATATGATTGATTAGTGCAATTATATAGCAAACCTATAAAACGGACTCAGCTTTATAATAGTTTCCACAGTAATTAAAACCAGTACCATATATACGATGATATGCACATCTACTGCTACATAAAATAGAAGTTGTCTTAGAAAACACTTTGTATTCTGTCTTTATAAACTCAACCTTAGATAGGTTTTTTGGACACCAGGTATAATTCAAAATTTCGGAATACATGCATGTGTGTGTGTATGTGTGTGTATATGTAAGGAAAAAGACAGAGAGAGAGGGAACATCTTATGTTCTCAAATCTTGAATCACACCTGGTATAATTATACCTGGTATATAAGTACACATACATGCACATATCTAGATGTGTACATGTGTGTATATGCACACATGTATAATGTATGCACACACATTATGTATATATTTATATAATTTTTTTTTACTTTATCTTTTGCCTTATTTCAGAACTTATCTATGCTGGACAGAAACGTCTTACATTTAAATTTCATGAGCCAAACCAAAATTTTAGAAACAAGCTTCTTATCGTTTGTTTCCTATAACATAAATAATAGAGAAGAGTCTTATCTCTTTAGTAAGTCCTCTGTAATTACTATTAATACAATAACAGCCTGAATAAGTATTAATTGCTTGGGTAGATCAATTGACCCAAAGACCCAAGTGACCCAAATTTTTGAAGGTTCCCAGGGGTATTATATACATGGAAATATGCAAACAATTTTCCAATTATTTCAAATTTGTATTATTTTTCTACAGATGTTTCGAGAGCACCTTCCATGTATATCTTACATGGTAAGAATACCGAAAAAACAGCATAGGCTTGCAGCAAACATTTTTACACTGTATCATAGTTATTTGTGTCTTAGCTGAAGGGACTGTGCCTTTCTTGCTTTTTTAGCCTCGAACTCCCAAAGAAAGCCCAACACACAGACACAGAAATGAATACGTACATAACTCTTGACCTTACAGTGCAGTCGAATAGGCAACAGGAATACATATGAAAAGCAATTACTTCTTTTTAACAGTAATACTAGTGGTAGAAAGCCATTTACCCAATCTCTTGCCCCCACTCCAACCATCAGAGGAGTGCAAGTGCCTATTTCATGCATTACATTAAGAACAAAAGAAAAAAAAAGACACAAAGAAAAATAGAGAGTCTCATAAGACTGTTTTTGGGCCATGGCAAAATGTTCCAATGTCTGAGTGACACTGCTATGCCTCAACAGTGTTCTTAAAAGAGTGGAGACATTTTTAAAACCATCAATTATTACTATTTATTATGTATACCTAGAAAATAAAGGGCTTACTTAAATCTAGCAAGCACAGTTCTTCTTAAGTGTGGAACAATTTTTCAGCAGAATTCTGTTATCCTATAATCCAGAGTTACAGATTCTAGGCCATGAGAACAGAAGCTATCTGCAAACCAGTACAAAAAGCACTAAAAAATTAGCAAATGCATTCTGACCATGAGGATGAAATTGAAAAGTAAGGAAATGTGAAAATATGGATTTTACTGGCAGATATTTAGTATTTAACAACACTATCCCATATTGACTAGCTATTTTACAGTTGTCTGGATTTCCGAGGATAGATGAAATCAGCATCTTAAAAATGTATGCTTCATATGCAAATCAAGTATTTAATGTTGTTTGCATATCCGTACTTATAAGCCAATATCCTTACTGTTTCTGTTAGCATTTTTTTCCTTAACAAGTTCCTATACTTACTTGCTTATGACAACATCAAAAATTACATACCACTTATTTGCCTGTGGTCACATACGGTTTAACCAGGAAATGAGAAAAACACAATAGAAATCACTTTGCAACCATTTTCTAGTCATTTTATTTAATAACTATTATTTGATTTAATCATGGTTATAAGAACCCTGGATTGTCAGTATACTGAAGGATTCATCATCAACCTGTTTTTTCTCTCAAGAGAACACAGACAAATGATATTATTCAAATCCTTTATGTGTTTCCAGTAGGAGGGTTGTAACTTCTCCCTTCCCTTCTCCTCCCTTCCCTTCCTTTCCCTTCCCTTCCCTTCCTTTCCCTTCCCTTCCCTTCCCTTCCCTTCCCTTTCCTTTCCTTCCTTTCCCTTCCCTTCCCTTTTCCTTCCCTCCCTCCCTCCCTCCCTTCCTCCCTTCCTTCCTTCCTTCCTTGAAGACAAGATTGGACTATGTTGCTCAGGATAGAGTGCAGTGACATGATCTCAGCTCACTGTAGCGTTGACCTCCCAGGCTCAAGCAATCCTTCCATCTCAGCCTCACAAGTAGCTGGGACCGCAGGGTGTGCCACCATCCCTGGCTGATTTTTGTATTTTTTACCAAGACAGGGTCTCCCTATGCTGCCCAGGCTGGTGTTGATCTCTTGGGTTCAAGCCATCCTCCTACCTTGGCCTCCCAAATTGCCAGGATTACAGGCCTGAGCCACTATGCCCAGCCTTCTCCTTTCTTTTTCACTCAAGAAAGCATATCAAAAAAGAAAGGACTGAGAATTGTATTATTAAAAAGATACCTATGCATCCAATTTATTATTAATTACAAAGTTCTTGTGATAGGCCTCAAAATGGATCAAGACATGTTGCTGAGAACGACTGCACTAGAATATGCATTTGCACTCATGGTGCAAGGGTTGTGCGAAGGCGTTGAGAAAGGGCAAGGACTCACATCTCCGTTCTTAGGTGGAATAGTCAACTCCATGTACCCATGAGGAATGTACTGCTGACTGTAATCAAAGCGAGGTTTCTTCATCAGGTGAGATCTGACAGTTGAATAGGCTCCATCACATCCTACAATAAGGTCACAAGTGACATCTTCGGGAACTTTGTCAGATCTGAAAAACAGAACAAAACATCCAAAAGAAAAATATGTCTAGTGGTGAAAATGATGATGTACCTCTGGGTGTGAGAAGTAGTGGCTCCACAGATAACTTAGAAAGCTCATTTTACATGTTTGATTTGGAGCTTTGAGTTAATAGATGTAACATTTAGATGAAAACACTTGTCCCAGTCATACATTTGCTTATGAGAATAGCACAACACCCTACTGATTAATAAAGACATGGCTGTAATCCCAGCACTTTGGGAGGCCGAGACGGGCGGATCACGAGGTCAGGAGATCGAGACCATCCTGGCTAACACGGTGAAACCCCGTCTCTACTAAAAAAAAATACAAAAAAACTAGCCGGGCGAGGTGGCGGGCGCCTGTAGTCCCAGCTACTCTGGAGGCTGAGGCAGGAGAATGGCGTGAACCCGGGAGGCGGAGCTTGCAGTGAGCTGAGATCTGGCCACTGCACTCCAGCCTGGGTGACAGAGCAAGACTCCGTCTCAAAAAAAAATAAAAAATAAAAAAAAATAAAGACATGGTAGGCCACAGAAGTGTGACAGGATTTGAGATTTTTGCATGAAGAAGGAGAATCTTGAAAACAGGGCAAGTGTTCCAAGTGTACAAATGAATGTATGTACAACCACAAGGATGTGACCAGGATTTTCTAACAATACATTTGGCTTGAGCAGAGGTATTAGAAGAAAAGCTTAAGAAAAGAATACAAGGTAGGGAGAGAAAGGAAGAGGAAAAGAAGAGAATCTTGAATGTTAAGATAAAAGATTTCAAAACATTATTCTGGCAAAAGGGAAACTGAACTTTTCTATTAGGGGAATGATGTATGAAGAGCTGCAATTTAAGAAAACTTCCTTGGCAGTTTGAAGTGAAGGCAGAATGCCAAAGGGAGCAGAAAACAGGGATGAGGTGATGGAAACATATTATAGTACATGTGCAGGGATGTGCAAGGTTTTAGATGTGTTTGAGATAATGGCAAGATGTTCCAGCAAGGATGTGTGATGGGAAATTAACATAAATTGATTAGAGCTTCTATAAGGATTTAGAACGAAGAAAGAGGCTTGGACTGGAAATATTCATCTTAGAGATGTGGTTGTTGAACCCATGCATGTGGATCCATAGCATATCGCAAGAGTGGGGTATGAGGCTTGGAACCTTAGAGGAAATAGAATCATCCGAGGAAAGGCAGAGAAATAGCACCTGGAAAGAGAACAGGACAGCAGTGGAGGGTCACATATTTGTGAGAGAGGAGAGAGTTTGAAGCACATTAGAGTCACCAGTGTGGAATACAGTTCAGTAGGAAGGTGAGCGAGTATGAGAATTAAGAATTATTGGCATTGGTGTTCAGATGGCATCAGGGCCTATTTTCAATCTAAAATTCCTTGAATCTAGAAACTATTTGGATGATCCTTTCAATAATCTTTTAACCCTTTCAAAAGAGCCAAAGAACAAAGTTTATGGATACAATTCTCCACTCCCAGCTTTCACCTCTGAAGTCCAAAACCTGACCCATAGTTACCCAAGCACTGTGATCATTCCTTCCTCTGGATTACATTTCAACAGCTTGTGGTTAAAGTGCATTTTCACACTGGGGTATTTCTCAGCAGCTGAGGAAATGGAGAAAGAGGCAAACAGAATGAAATTTCAATTCTTACTTCACTTAATGAAATTGAAATATTAATTGTTTTCTGGGAAGAGTATGGTAGAGATTTTTATTCATAACAATGTTAAAATAAGTTCACTTAAATGGAATTTGACAACTGTTTGGTAACTATTTCAGTATAATTTGCTAGTAAAACAGATGAATAAAAATCAATTATTCTCATCTCAAAAAGGAAACATCCAACTGATTCCACTGTGCAAGCTCTTGCATTGCTGTAATTATCAGCACCCTGGGAAAGAAGCAAGCATCTCATATTTCAGACGTCGCCTCTAATCTAAGGCTTTGCTGTGATTGGAAATATTCAGCCAAACTCCTTTCCTCATATTATGCATGCCTCTATATCTCTTTTTAGCTAGTTTTCCGGAATTCCGATTGAAGTTGTCACAAATAGAGATTGTTGACTTTAAATCTCTTTGAAATCAAACACTGGAATAGTTAGGGGGAAAATGAGTAAAAAGCTTTGAAACCTCTCAATAAACTGAAACAAATTATTTTCATAATTTTCTGTTTTGCCTGCTAGCACTCTAGAGAATTGAGTGAATTTCAGTTTATGAACTATTAATTATGTCCTTGTTACAACAGGAAAATATGATTTTGTCCCTATTAATGCTCATGTATTCATCTATAAATATAGCCTATTTACTGTTCTTAAAGGCACAAATCAGAATACAGGTGTCAGAGCTGGACTAGACCTCAGAGATGATTTAGTTCAAAATCCTTCATCTTAAAAAGGGAGTAACCAAGATTCTGGAAGTAAAGGTCAAATGCTTGAGGTCACACAAAGTGAAAAAATTAAGGACCAAGCTCATCAAGCTGTATACATTAATTACGTACAGTTTTTTGTATGTCAAAAAAGTACGTAAAAAGAATGTTGAATTTGAAAAAAAATGGGGAAAATAAGGCAGGAGTTCTATTCCTGCCTGTACTTATCTCCCCTCTTCATCTCAGTCTTGTCTTATTTTACTCTGTTTTGTTTCAGTTTGATTTGGGGGTTGAAGATTTTAACTTTCTTGCAAAACCTGACAGACCCTAAACCAAAGAAATTCATCTATGTATAAGAAGTAGTTTGTCAAATAACTTTGAAGTAATCAGAGTTGACCTGATATGCCAAGGATATATTTTAGAAACATAACATGTGTTGGTGACATAAACTTTTAACAAAATTATGTTTATGTTTTACATAAGTGTATAGTATTATATCCTAAATAATTTTTTATAGAACGTTAGTTCTGGGATATACTCCCTCAAACAAACTGTTCTGTTGTCAAAGACAGAAGAGTAATGCCGAATACTCTGTCTTGGGCTGTGCTGTCCTAGTGTCCAGCCACATATAGCATTTGAGTGCTTGGAATGTGGCTATCCTAAATTGAGATGTGTTGCCTGCATTACATTTTGGCAAATTAGAACAAAAAGCATATGTAAAAAGAATGACAGTGAATAACTTTCTGATATTGATTACCTATTGAAATGATAATATTTTGGATATATTAGGTTAAAATATATATATATATATATATTTTTGAGACAGATTTTCACTCTTGTTGCCCAGGTTGGAGTGCAATGGCGCAATCTCAGCTCACTGCACCCTCCACCTCCCGGATTCCAGAGATTCTCCTGGCTCACCTCCCGGATTCCAGAGATTCTCCTGAGTAGCTGGGATTACAGGTGCCCACCAACACACCCAGCTAATTTTTATATTTTTAGTAGAGGTGGGATTTCACCATGTTGACCAGGCTGGTCTCAAACTCCTGGCCTCAGGTGATCCACCCACCTCAGCCTTCCAAAGTGCTGGGATTACAGGTGTGAGCCACTGTGCCCGGCCTAGGTTAAAGTATCTTATTAAAAATAACACCACCTTCTTCCTTTTTTTTTTTTTTTTTAACACGGTTCGTATAAATTTGAAAAGTACACACGTGCCTGGTATTTGTGGCCACATGTTGGACTGTGCTGCTCTGGAAGATCCGCAATGCAGACCAAGAATATAACAAAAGCCCTGAGACGTACTGTAAGAAAAAAGGCTGAACACTTGTTTGATGCAGGATTTGTCAAACTTGTTTGGCCACACATCCTTTGTCTGTTTGCTTTGGCTTAACAATTATTAACATCTCACAGAACAGCGGATGAACCATGAAACAATCCCGCCTGAAATGCCAATGTAGGGAAATCATGGAAAGACAATGTTGTCAGAGGCGAGCTTGTGCAGTTAGGGAGAAGTGAGCATTTATAATTGATTAAATATGTGGAATGAAAACCTCCCACATTTGATGCCCTGTAAACAAAGAACAAACTTTATATGCCCAACAAAGAGTGAAGAGATTCAGCATTCATTTTATTGATGTATTTATGGCATTTATGAAATTGTGTGCCATGCAGCACATTCCTAATGAAAAACAATTTGGGGAACTTCTGATGTGTACACTAAGATTGTACCTTTCCCATGTTTTAAGTTCCTTAGTATTAACAGATGTTTTATATATAATATCGGAGGCAGAAGTCATAATAGTTAAAAGCATGGACTTTGGGATAAACAGACTCAAATTTAAATCCAGATTCTACCACTTATTAACAGTGTGATCCAAGCTCTCTAAGCCTCCATTTCACCATCTGTGAAACTGAAATAAAAGTAATTTCCCCCTCATAGAGTTGTTGGAAGGGTTATGCAAATCTATGCATGTAAAACACTTAACATAGAGCTTGGTGCTTCAATGGATGTTTGCTGTTATTTTTATCTTGATAAATTGAGAGGATTTTAGAAAGACGGTGTCATAGGTCTGCTATACTGCTTTTTGTAACAGCTGTTTTGTGGGTTTTTCTTGTTGTTGTTTTGTTTTGATTTTTTTGAGTTGACGACTTGCTCTGTGGCCCAGGGCTGGAATGCAGTGGTGCAATTATACTCCTGGGCTCAAGCCATCGTCCCTCCTCAACCTACCAAGGTGCTGGGATTACAGATGTGAGCCACTGCACCTGGCTGGTTCATTTGCTTTCTTGATATCAACTTGAATATACCTAGCAAACTGCCTCCACTCCACCCATCTACCCATCCAAAAGGCAGTCTGACAAATATAACTAAAGAAATACAATTAATAATAATACTAAACCCTCTCTCTTATATCTGGTGAATCAACTAAAGTGAAATTTCTCATAGCCCTCCCCTCCCAGTTTAATCCCATTAGATTCAGTTACATTCAGTAGATGTATTGAGGGGATTGTGGAGAAACAAAGATAAATCATGTACAGCCTCTATTTAAAAATCAGAGTCTACTGGGCTCCATCATGAGGGACTAGTTTAAAAGACAGTAGAAATATTAAGTGGAGGCCGGGCGCGGTGGCTCAAGCCTGTAATCCCAGCACTTTGGGAGGCCGAGACGGGCGGATCACGAGGTCAGAAGATCGAGACCATCCTGGCGAATACGGTGAAACCCTGTCTCTACTAAAAAATACAAAAAACTAGCCGGGCGCGGTGGCGGGCGCCTGTAGTCCCAACTACTCGGGAGGCTGAGGCAGGAGAATGGCGTGAACCCGGGAGGCGGAGCTTGCAGTGAGCTGAGATCCGGCCATTGCACTACAGCCTGGGCGGCAGAGCGAGACTCCGTCTCAAAAAAAAAAAAAAAAAGAAATATTAAGTGGCATGCTTTGCTGGGAATAAATCTGTTTATTACAAATGCTGAGGGGAGGAAAAGCAACTACAATGTAGGCTTAAACTTAGTAAGGGATACATGGGGTGTGATTGGATTGACTATGCAAGCTACAAATTTAATTTTTAATCCAGTGGCTTTTCCATGAATAGGTAGGCCTTTTTTAGTTACACAAATTTAAAACTTCAGGGTTATATTTTACACCTTTCTCTTTCTCAACTTCCTATATCCCCTATCTATCGATTTATTCTGTTACCAATATCATGAATCTACACCCTACTTTCCAACCACATTACTATAGCTTTATTCTTGGGCCCTTTTGTGCCTAGGGATTATGGAAACCCCTTGAAGATTGCAACCCCTTCTCAGTCTTCACACTACGGCTTTTCATCTCTCTAACAGGCAAATCTTTATTATTATTATCATTATTATTATTATTATTATTTTATTATTGAGACTGAGTCTCCCTCTATCACCCAGGCTGGAGTGCAATGGCATGATCTCGGCTTGCTGCAACCTCTGCCTTCTGGGTTCAAGCAATTCTCCTGCCTCAGCCTCCAACGTAGCTGGGATTACAGGCATGTGCCACCACATTCAGCTAATTTTTTTTTAAAATTTTTGTATTTTTAATAGAGACAGAGTTTCACCATATTGGCCAGACTGGTCTCGAACTCCTGACCTTGTGATCCACCTGCCTCAGCCTCCCAAAGTGCTAGGATTACAGGCGTGAGCCACCGCGCCTGGCCCAAAAGGCAAATCTAATTGTGTCACTTTGCGAATTGTTTGAGTTTATCTATCATTCCATTAGAGTGTGAGTTCTTCATCAGCGTGAACACTCATTCACTTGGTGCCTAGGAGACCATGGGGATTCAGTACATGTTAAACAAATGATTTCAGTTCAGAGAATAGTCAGTGAAGTGGGTGCTAGCACCTGTAATCCCAGCTACTCTGGAGTCTGAGGTGGGAGAATCACTTGAGTCAGGAGTTCAAGACCAATCTGGACAACATAGAAAGACTCTACCTTTAAAACAAATTTAAAAATTAGTCGTATGTGGTAGCATGTGCTGTAGTCCCAGCTTCTCGGGTGGCCAAGGTGGGAAGATAGCTTGAGCACAGGAGTTCGAAGTTGCAGTGAGCCATGATTGCACCACTGCACACCACTCTGGGTGACAGCAAGACCTCATCTCTAAAAACTTTAGGCAATTGATATTTTCAAGAAGGACTTCGTTTATTTATTTCTTTTTTTGAGACAGGGTCTCCCTCTGTTGCCCAGGGTAGAGTGCAGTGGTGCAATCGCATCACTCACATCTCACTGTAGCCTTGACCTCCCTGGCTCAAGTGATCCTTCCACCTCAGGCTCTTGAGTAGCCGGGACCATAGGTACACGCTTCCACACCCAGCTAATTTTTCATTCTTTGTAGAGATAGGGTCTCTCCATGTTGCCCAGGCTGGTCTCAAATTCCTGGGCTCAAGCGATCCTGGCCTCACCCTCTCAGAGTGCTGGGATTACAGGCATGAGCTATCATACCTAACTTCAAGAAGGACTTTGTAATGTACATAGTCTTGTTCTTCATAACCCATGGAAAGGAGCAGCAAACAAATCCAGTAAATCATATGACAAGATTAGTGTCATGTGCTTTACTCAAAATGACAACTGGTAAATGAAAGCATTAGACTTACCAGTCAATAGATCCTTGTTTAGATTTTCTCTGCTTACAGAAAGGATATACTGCAAGAAAAGTAGGGTAGATACTGTTTGTTTCTGATGAATGGACAAATATAATCTAAGTTATTCACTCAGCAATAAAACATATTTATTATTTAGCAGAGGGTTGCAAGCTTAATTTTGTAACCATTTCGCTAAATGACCTTTTTTTTTTTGTTTAAAAAAGAACGCTTTAGCCAAACACATATAATACAATATCCAAGTTTACACTTAGGCTTTTTCAAAGTTTAATACTTTAAAAATCAAATCCTTCTCTTGTAGCTAAAATATAATTTTCATCAAGAGAGTTCTATATCAAAAACAAATCATAAATGTAATATTTTCAGCTTAGGTCTCCAAATTTAGCTCTTAGAAAAACTTCAGTCATGACAGTATCACTAGAATCAAAGTGTTATTTCCTGAAGAGACAACTTTGAAGGCTTTCATTTCAATGTAAAAGGGTGTGTGTTTGTGTATGTTGGTTGTGGTAGGGATGAAGGTTGATAGGAATAGGACCAGTCCTTGCTTGGAACATGTGTTGGTTGTTTCTAACTTTATAGGACAATTCAGCAAAGCTGACCCTCCCCTGAGGCAAGGTAGGCACAGTGCCTATGGGCCTACAATACATTTTTTTTTTTGAAACAGAGTCTTGCGCTGTTGCCCACGTTGGAGTGCAATGGCGAGATCTCAGCTCACTGCAACCTCCACCTTCCGGGTTCAAGCGATTCTCCTGCCTCAGCTTCCCAAGTAGCTGGGATTACAGGTGCCCACCACCACACCCAGCCAATTTTTTTTTTTTTAATTTTTAGTAGAAATGGGGTTTTGCCATGTTGGCCAGCCTGGTCTCGAACTCCTAACCTCAGGTGATCCACCGACCATGGCCACCCAAAGTGCTGGGATTACAGGGATGAGCCACATCACCAGGCCACTTTTTTCCTACTGATTTAAAAGTAAACTAAATCAAAACATTTTTAAGGACTCTTAAAAGTATTGTAAAAATGTTTTGATTTTAGTTTATTTTTAAATCAGAAGGAAAAAAGTGGCCGGGCATGGTGGCTCATCCCTGTAATCCCAGCACTTTGGGAGGCTGAGGCAGGCCGATCAATTGAGGTCAGGAGTTTAAGACCAACCTGGCCGATCAATTGAGTTCAGGAGTTTAAGACCAACCTGGCCAACATGGCAAAACCCCGTCTGTACTAAAAATACAAAAATTAGCTGGGCGTGGTGGCACGTGCCTGTAGTCACAGGAAGCTGAGGCAGAAGAACTGCTTGAACCCGAGAGGCAGAAGTTGCGGTGAGCCAAGATCATCCCACTGCACTTCAGCCTGGATGACAGAGTGAGACTCTATCTCAAAAAAAAAAAAAAAAAAAAAAGAAAGGAATAAAGAAAGAAAGAAAAGGAAAAAAAGAAAAATGTTAAGTATTATATAATAACAAATATGTAATAATAAATCCAGCATGGATTTTATTAATCTTTATACCAATGAACCCATAAAATCTAATTTTTAATATTTATTATTTTTCTAGAAAAGGAGCCCGTGGAGGCCAAAGTGCCACTTGGGGCCCATTAAAGTCATAATGCAAGCTGGTAATTCATGGTGAATCTATTCTTTAAAATTTTAAAGCATATAATTTCCCAAATTATGGGACATAACAAATATTTTTAACACATATATACTAATTTATGAATCTTCACCTCATCCAAAAATAGAAGTATACATTAACAGCTAAATCTATACTTAGTGTAAAAATAACTTGGTCAGTGGCAATGACTGAAGAAGAAATTCCTGTCTTTGTATAATTTAAAATGAACAGAAACATCTTCATTCTCTTCCTCAAAGCTAAGTTATTAATAGACTGTATTTCGACAGAAATCAAACTTGTCATTTAAATTATGTTAGGAAACATTCAAATTATAAAGGTTTTTTAATTTTTAATTTTTTTTTTTTTTTTTTAATTTTTGAGACAGGGTCTTGCTGTTGCCCAGGCTGGAGTGTGGTGGCTTGATCATGGTTTACTGCAGCCTCAACCTCCCGGGCTCAAGCGATCTTCCCACCTTAGCCTCCCAAGTAGCTGGGACTACAGGTGCCCACCACCATGCCCGGCTAATTTTTAAATTTTTTATGTAGATACAGGGTCTTGCCATGTTGCCCAGGCTGGTTTTGAACTCCTGGGCTCAAAACAATCCATCTACCTTGGCCTCCCAAAGTTCTGGGATTACAGGTGTCAGCCACCGTGCTTGGCCCAAATTATGAAGATTAATTTACATGGGGAAGATATTTTCTTTCCACCTCAGTCAACTGGGAACTGATAGACTTGTCAGCCCTGCAGGAACACCAGAGTGTCCCTTTCTTTCTTTCTTTTTTCTTTTTTTTGTTGAAACAGAGACTCGCTCTGTCGCCCAGGCTGGAGTGCAGTGGCGCGATCTCCACTCACTGCAAGCTCCGCCTCCCGGGTTCCCGCCATTCTCCTGCCTCCGCCTCCCGAGTAGCTGGGACTACAGGCGCCGCCACCGCGCCCGTCTAGTTTTTTGTATTTTTAGTAGAGACGGGGTTTCACCATATTGGCCAGATGGTCTCGATCTTCCGACCTTATGATCCGCCCGCCTCGGCCTCCCAAAGTGCCGGGATTACAGGCGTGAGCCACGGCGCCCGGCCACGCCTATAATCCTAACACTTTGCGAGGCCAAGAGAAGGTGGGCTCCCTGGGGATGTGAAGAAATCCCAGAGCCATGGGAATGGCGTTGTGCTCCCACGGGCTGTGGAACTGACCAGGTAAAGCAATTTTATGCAGTTCTTAAAGGGCAAGGAGGCCGCCATATTTGACTGAGATATAAAAGTGACGATAAAGAAAAACTGAAGTATGTGGGGCCCCTGTAAATTTTGCATAAACTCAATTCTTAAGAATTGAGAAGTAGCAGGAATGATGCGGGAGGGGCCGTTTCCTCCTTGTAATGCATTGAGGGCCGCAAAATGGGAACTCACACCAACACGTTCACTCTCTTGGGGAATGTATGCACACTGTCTCTCTCGCGCGCGCACACACACACACACACACACACACACAGACACGGTGGTAGGGGTGATGGTGTCAGGTCCAAGTCCCTCTCCTCATTTAGCTTTTCTGATACCTGAACCGTATCTTATCTATGGATACATTACCGGTTCAGTCTCTGAAGCGGGGACTGCTATGGTGACTTGGCCTTCCTCCGGACGTTCCTTGTTAATACAAGTGAACAGTGAGAGGATTGCGTTGATTTCACTCTCAACTCAGTGAAACAAATAAACACCCGGAAACTGGTTAGAATTGTAGAACTTCCGCCTCCACCCCAGTCCTAATGAGTCAGACTCTGCATTTTAACAGGATCCCAGGTGAGTTTGAGAAGCACAGGTCTACTTTCAATGAGAGCTCTGCTGAGGGTCAGAGACTTAGAAGAATATGAATCTCACTCAGACTCTGCACTTCATAAAAGGAGGCATAGCTGGATAAAAATAAAGCAAGTTGGAGTTTTTCTCTTGTCGATGGATGTTTGGTGCATTCATTATCTCTCAAGAACAGAATCAGAAGGTCTAATTAGATGAAATACAGATTTCCCCCTGTTCTGTGTGTTACTGTGTGAAAGATAAGGAAAGCACACAGCAGGATAATAAGTCTGCTTTCATAAACTCTCCATCTTCATCTGGCCTCTGTTGTTTCAGAAATCGTGTAGTACCGAAAGCATTTCTGGATCATTCTATATATTCTATTATAAGCCCAATTTTGAGCAAGAGGGTGAGTTAGGGAAGGGCAACAACATCATGAAAGCTTCTAGATTGTTCTTGTACATTATGTTTGACGACAAATAAGATAGTCATCTTCTCCATCTAATTGAAAAGGAGAAAAGAGGGAAAGGGTGTCCCAGATAGCAGGGCAGCACAAAGGCAAGAAACGGCACAATAAGAACAGTAACAGCTAATTCTTTTTGAATGTTTATTCTGATCTGGGGCTTGTTTTGAGCATCTCCTCTGAATAAACTTGCTAACTAGTATTGTATTCCTGGGGTCTAGACTAAGCCAAGCAATGTAAGAGATAGGACTGGAGAGAGAGGGGCCATCAAGCAAGAGGCAAGTTCCAGACGTTGACTTCTTTATAATCAGTGCACGAACAATGCTCTCTGGGGTAAACCTACCTGAGACTTTGTCCCATAGGGAACTGCAGACTTTTTTCCTGAAAGAGAGTGGATCATTCTTGCTCTCATGGGAATACCTTGGGATACAATCTGAAATGAAACCAGAAATATTGAGTTCACTGACAGTAACATGGCATTATGCGAGAAAGATAGAAGTTGATTTTTAAATGTAATTTCAAGTATTCTCCAAGACATTTAAAAAATTGTGAAAGGCCATAGAAGCCCAACGTGGTAGAAACTCCTTCAATGAAAATGGTGATCATGAAGCTTTTAGTTTTTTTTTAAATCTTAGATCTTAGAACTGGCTTAAAATTTATCTGATCTAAATCAAATATCACAGATTGAGGAAAGTGATTTGTTGTTACAGAGGTTAAGTGATTTTCCCATCATGACAAAAAGGGATATTATAAGGAGTAAAATGCAGGGCTCCTAACATTCAATGCAAAGTGTTTTCTTACACATGGCTGCTGCTATCTGGGAGAAAATAATAGGAATGCAAATAACACTCATATTTACTTGTATTATCAGCTCAAAGACACATTGTCACTGAAAGTAGTATCAAGAAAAATACATATATCACATCTGTTTATATTACCAAGCTACACATAGACAGTGAAAAGGTCTACAACATTAAGCTCATATGATGAAAATCTGCTATAGGCCCACCATTCTTTATCCAAACCCATGGGGCTTCATGGTTTCAGAATTCAGAATTTTTCAATTTTAAAAAGTAGTGTAGTACCCATATGCTGATATCACATAAACCCATCCCATAATCAAACACAAAATTTCTGTAGCAAAACATATTTATGCTAAATGAGATTTTTAAAAGACTACAAAGAGTCTCATGTCAGGTCAGGTTTTGCTACTCAATGAGTGATGAGAAGCTTTCTGTTTTCAGAGTTTTTTGGAGTGTAAAATTGCGGATAAGAGATTATGGGCCTGTGCAATTGGGGAAAAAAAGGAATTTGGCTCCTCTTATCCTGGATGCCATCTTGACTCTCACTTTCTACAGGCATTGATGCACCATCCTGTTGAGAACCCAGTATCGGAAGCAATCATCCGGTTGCAGGGGCCCCCTCGGGTGCTTCAAGTGTCCAATGTTCACCCTCTTGCCAAACTTCAAATATTAAAAGCTTTAGTAGAATGAGTTTTCATGCAGAGATTCTTGGTATTAAATGGTACTTTTTAAGCCAGGATGAAATCAAATCCACGCAATTGTTGAAAAATACCAGGTATTATCTTCTATAAGAAAGATACATTAAGTACCTGATCTTCCAGGCCAACAGCTTTCAAAGCTTGTCGTCCTCTATGAGAAAGGGCTAAGTTAATGCTTCTTCCACGTGTGAAGTCAGCCACTCGAGGATCTGAGACATTGGAAGCAGACTCCATGTTATACACTCTTTATATCCTAGTCCAGGATAAGCAAAATTACCGCACCTGAACAATTGGTTCATTCAGAACCAAATTAAAGACCTTCTTAATTCTTCTAAAGAAAATGCTAACAGCAGTAAATTTATATTAAATTAAATTTAGATAGTTGGTGTTTTTTTTAAAAAAACTAGTTTTTCTAAAAAAATTGTTTTATTAAAGAAACTTTTTAAGTTCAGAAAATCTAAAGAAAAATAAGTCAAAGAATTAGAACCACATCCTGCAATTAATTCTTTCTCTCCCTTCCTTCCTTCCTTCCTTCCTTCCTTCCTTCCTTCCCTCCTTCCTTCCCTTCTTCCTTCCTTCCTTCCTTCCTTTCTTCCTTCCTTCCTTCCTTCCTTCCTTCCTTCCTTCCCTCCTTCCATTCTTTCCCTTCCTTCCTTCCTTCCTTCCTTCCTTCCTTCCTTCCTTCCTTCCTTCCCTTCTTCNTTCCTTCCTTCCTTCCTTCCTTCCTTCCTTCCTTCCTTCCTTCCTTCTTTCTTTCTCTTTTTTCCTTCCTTCCTTCCTTCCTTCCTTCCTTCCTTCCTTCCTTCCTTCCTTCCTTCCTTCCTTCCACCACGCTGGAGCACAGTGGCGCAATCTTGCCTCCTTGCAACCTCCGCCTCCTGGGTTCAAGCAATCCTCCTACCACACACCACCACACCAAGCTAATTATTGTATTTTTTGTAGAGATGGAGTTTTGCCATGTTGCCCAGGCTGGTCTCAAACTCCTGGCCTCAAGCGATCCACCTGCCCTGGCCTCCCACAGTGCCAGGAGCCACCATGCCAAGCCTTCATCCTGCATTTTTCACTGTGGACGTACCTTCCCTAGCTTCATATACATCAATCTGGAAATTCCTCTTTGCAAGAAAGCATGCTTGTAATGAGCCGACCTAGAAATTAACAAAAAAAAAATAAATATTTATCTGATTCCACAAATATAGGGAATTTTTAGCAGCAAAATGAAGCATCATGTGTGGCTATATTTTACTAGCCTCACATCATGTGTGGTCATATTTTACTAGCCTCATTTATCACATTGATTTACTCAATTTCTGCTGAAAAGCATCAGTGGCAAAAATAGCAATATTTATTCAAGATTAAGTAATACAATTTTAGAAGTCTTTTTTTTTTACTTTTTTATAGTGAGATAATTTTCAAACAGAAAGAACATAAAACATATATAGCTTACAGAATAATTAGAAAGCAATTCTTTATAACCTTACATCCGTTATAACCACTACTCTGGTCAAAAAGTAGAATAGCGTCATTCCTCCAAAACTCCCCCCACCTCCTCCCCAGTTATAGTCCCCTTCCTCTCACAAAGAGGTAAATATTATTCTGACTTTTGTAATAACCCATTCTTGCTTTTTTATATTTTAGCCTTTAGGTGTACATATTTCTAAGCAATATACTTTAATTTTACCCATTAAATTTTTTTAAAGTTTTTTTTTAGAGATGGGGTCTCACTATACTGCCCAGGCTGGTCTCAAACTTGTGGGCTCAAGTGATTCTCCCACCTTGGCCTCTCAAAGTGCTAGAATTATAGGCATGAGCCACTGTGCTCAGCCATTTACCCATTTTTTAACCATATAGTTAGAATTACCGTGTGTGTGTGTGTGTGTGTGTGTGTGTGTGTGTGTGTGTGTGTGGTTTGTTTTTGCATCTTGCTTCTTTAAGGCAACATTATGGGATTCATTTACATGATTACATGTAAACTTAAGGTCATCCATTTTTTTTATTACCGTATGATTCTTCATTACATGAAAGATCACAGATCATCCATTCTACTGTCAAAGGACACTTCAGTTGTTTCTGGTCTGGGAATATGTTAACAATGCTTCAAAGAACATTTTTTTGTGTGCAGGAATTCTGGTATATAAATGATGATTTTTTTCCGAGGGTTCTATGCATGAAAATGGAATATCCGGTCAAAAGTTTATGTGCCTTTACTTTTATGATGCCAAACTGTTTCAAAATTTGTTCGTAATGTGTTTTCCCACCAGCAGCTTCTCAGAATTTATCTTTGCCAGCACTTGATGTTCTCAAACTTTTCATTATTGTGGAGTGGGAGGGTGCAACCTGGTAAGTCGGAGAGGAATGTAGTTTTAATTTGCATATGCTTAATTACTAAAGAAGTTGAGCACTTTTGTTTTGTTTTGTTTTGTTTTGAGACAGAGTTTCGCTCTGTCACTGAGGCTGGAGTGCAGTGAGCACTTTTTCGTATATTGATTGGCTGTCTGGATCTCCTCTTTTACCAAGTGTCTGTTTAGGTCTTTTGCCCATTTTCTACTGGATTGCCTATCTTTTTTCTTTTCTTTCTTTTTCTTTTTTCTTTTCTTTTTTTAGTTGTTCATAGAGTCTCAATATAGAGTCTTTGTCATTTTTAAACATGAAAAATATCTTCTTCCATTCTGTGCCTTGCTTCTTAAATGCTATAGTCTATTTTGAGGATGAGAAGCTGTTTATTTTAATGTAACCATATTCATCCACCTTTTATTATTAATGCAATTACAATTGTCATTTTATTTTTAATGCAATTACAAATGTCTTGTTCAAGAGATCTTTGCCTATTCTGAGATCATAAAGAATTTTTTCTGATCTATTGTCTTCTTAAAGCTTTATAGTGTTGTCTTCCCAGTAGCTTTATATAGGTTGTCGTAGTTTACTACCTCATCACTAGCAACTTATATTTGGTAAAGTCATCTGTATATAATTGTCATACTTGAATTTTCAACAGTAATCAATACTGTTAACTAGACCTTCTGGAAACACTAACCTTCTCTCATTTTCTGGTTTTCTTCATACATCTCTGGCCAGTCCCACTTTTCCTCTTTCACCATTGCAAAGACAGACAAATATTGGAGTTTCTCAAATCTCCATCCAAGTCTGTCTTCTCCATCCATGATGATATGAAAATTTATATCTCCTATCCAGATCTGTTTTTCGAGCTCATGCATACAAATATTTAAGTGATATAGCTTGTGGTATATCTCAAAGCACCTCAAATCAACAGATCCGAATTGAAACTTGCAATCATCCCCTCCCATCTCATCAGTTCTCTCCACATATTCCCTATGTAAGTGAATGATATGCCATCCATCCAGTTGCACAAACTAGAAAGCTAGGAGTCACCGTCTCTCCTTGATACTCCTCTCCCAGTTCTGCCAATTCTACGTAAAAATGTTTTTCCATCTACTCATCTCTTTTCATTTTCACCTTTCTGCCTCTAGTTATTGGAATCATTATGCTTGACTAATATCACATTTTCTGTGATTCTACCAGCATTCATCTTGCCTCTTTCCAATTTATTTTCCACAAGCAGTCATTTAGGGTGATGGTGTAATAGGTCATTTGAACTAACACCTCTACTGAGAGGAAAAGGAGATGCAGAGAGATGAACTTGGCATTTGGAGCCATGCCTATAGGCATCTACGAATGCAAGAGAGGCTGAGGACTTCAGTAGAATTTTTGACAGACTCATGAAACTAGAAGTACAATATTTGGAGTCTGGGACACTCCCACACCCCTTGCTCAGGAGGGCAGGTTCTGATAAACCCCTTAGGTTTTAGATCAGGACCCTAAACAGGTACATCCCAGGAGAAGGACAAACTGGAAGGAAACCAGTAGTCCAAGGGCCTGTCTGGAAATCATCTCTAGTCCTGATCAGATTGCATTAATTTTTGGTTACTGGTAATCACAGCCACCCAAAAGAAACAAACATAAATCCTCTCTGGAAAAAAAATGACATCACCATAGGCCTCAGATTTTCCCCATGTTTTAAAATATACAAATCTAATCATGTCACCCTTCTGCCCCAGCCTTGCTATCTTTCTTTTAGCCATTGTATTCACCATACTGCCCCTCACTGAGGGGTTTAGCGTGTATTATATCCATGGCCAGAAATGTTATCTTTCCTCTTTACATAGTAAACTTCCATTCATCCTCCAGGTCTCCACTCAGTTTCACTCCCTAAAAAAAGACTTCCTGGGCCACCCTACCTCAAATCTCACAACTATGAGTTCTCACAGTGCTTTGAACTTTATCTTTGGGGTAAATTGCATCCTTCCAACTTCATATGTTCAAGTCCTAACCCCCAGTACTGTAAAAATGTGACATTATTTGGAGATAGGATCCTAATATAGGTAATCAAGTAAAGATGATATCATTAGGGTGGGCCTTAGTCCAATATGACTTGTGTCTTTATAAAAAGGGGAATCAGACATGCATTGAGGAAAGATGATGTGAAGAGACACAGAGAGAAGACTTCCATCTACAAGCCATGGAGAGGGACCTGGAACAGATCTTTCCCTCATAGCTCTCGGAAGGAACCAACCCTGCCGACACCTTGATTTTGGACTTCTAGCACCAGAACTGTGAGACAATACATTTCTGTTTCTTGAGCTACCCGGTTTGTGGTAATTCATTTTGGCAAGCCTAGCATACTAATACAAAGAGCTTACCATAATGGAAAATTTACATCTTTAGAGTGCTTCTGTAATCAATATCTGTCTATCCTTTTAAGCTATCAACAGATTTTGCTCACCATTTTATTCCTAGCATCTACCATTGTGTTTGTAACATAGTAAGTGCTTTATATGTATTTGTTCAGTGTAAAAATAATGGTAGAGATTACATTTTTAAGTAAAGTTTGTAACCAAGTGAAGCCAAAATTTATTGAGGACCTACTAAATATAACTTAATCTCCTAAATTTTAGGGAGTCAAAGGTTACCAGGATAAGTCCTTGTGCCCAGTAAACACCCTATTTAGTAAAAAGAGACAAACATATAAATGTATCAATGCTTAATGAACCACGTTTGAGTATGGAGGCCCACTTCTTACATTAAAAATTTGTAGATTCTTTTATATTATTTGAATTTCTAACATGTATTATTAAAAAATATATAATAAATTTCATCACAAATCATCTACATATACTTTAAAAATAATTATGTGTTTAAGTCATATTATTTTATCCTACTTACTCAAAATTTTGTATGCATGTTATTTCACAGACCCCTTGCAAAATAGTTCTGGGCTCACAGGTAAAAATCAATGTAAAGAACGAAAAGAATAAGTGAGGTCCTAGAAAACACACATGAGAAAGATTAATTTTGCCTTGACGATTGTGGCAAATTGTATTTTTCAAAGATGGTCATGATGATATCCCTTATCCTACATGCTCTTCTCCAGTGTGATCTTGATACTCCTTCATCAACACATGGGGTTTATTTCTACAATCTCTTAAATCTAGAAGGGCCTGTGATCGCTTTGACCAAAACAAATGCAGTAGAAATTACCCTTGAGTTATTTTCAAGCATAGTCCTTAACTGGTCCAGAAGTTTCTGCTTCTTTCTTTTAGGAAGTCAATTATCACAAAAGACAACAGGGTCAGGAGAGTTGGAATGAAGACACAGGAGGTTCATTTATTAGATTGGTGCAAAAGGAATCGCAGTTTTTACCATTAACCACAATTACTTTTGCATCAGCCTAATAGAAATGAATCTCTCTTACTGAGAAAACAGGTAGGGAGGAAGGCAAGTAGGATGCTAAAGCCACAATCTAAACATCAAGTGATCAGTGAAAATCTAATGTAGGGAAATGGCCTAAAAGGAGAGAGACTGAGATTCGGAAGCAAGAAATCCATTCACCCATCTCCTAAAAATTCAACCACAGTAAAGGAGCTACAATATATAATGCTGCAAACAAAGCTCTCAGTAACCGTGTTGGAAAAGGATCAGCTCCAAGCCAATGATGGGCCAATGGTCTGGTTGCATGGGTTTGTTATGTTCCTTTTCTTTGATGAAAATTGATTCCAGGATCTCAGAAAAGGAGGGATAACCAGGGTGGAGATTCTGCCTCAATCATTCTAAGGTTGGAAGGTGCCAATTCATACCTTTCCAACACTTATGTGTTTGCCAGTTGAACATGTATTAATGGTTTTTATGGGAGAATAAGGGATCTCGGGTAGTGTGGGCACAGTAAGATTAAATCTAACTTAAGCTCATGAAAATATTAAGTGCTAGAGAGGATAAGGCCTAATGGGATCTCTTACACATGGCTTGTAATTATCTTTTCAAGTTGAATATTCACATATTGAACAAACCAGCAATTCCTCTTAAAGGCATATACACAAGAGAAACTTTTGCTATATGTATGTCAGGTGACATGTGCCAGGCTGTTCAGTGTAGTGCCTTTCATAGCTAAAACAGACAAGTAAAAAAGCTGGAAATAGCCCAAATGACTATCAGAGAGGAATGAATGAACACATCATGACATATTCACACAATGAAATATGAAAAGCTGTGAATAGCCCAAATGACTATCAGAGAGGAATGGATGAACACATTATGGCATATCCACACAATGAAATATGATATGAATATATTAGCAATATTATATGTGAAAAAATAAGACTCAGATGATTTTATACCGCATGATACAAAATAAAAATAATCAGGACTAAACTATAGATATATGCAAATATATAATTTTTTAAACACATAGCTAGTATTTATATGTACATGTATATATGAGATAAATATGTAAATAATATATGATAAAATGATATATAAAAAGGCAAAGGAGTGATAAATAAGATTTGGCATAATGCTTCTAATGGGTGGGGGAGAAGTACAGAGCAATCTACCACTTCTTGTGTTGAGTAGTAGATTCATGACTGCTTACTATTATTATTATTAATAAACAGACAAAGAAGTAAAAGTGTTTTCTCCAAGACCCGTCATAATAGTGTGTAATGAAAGCTTGTATGAATATGATCCCAATTCTGTGTAACTGAAGTTCAAATAAATTTAAAGAAAAAATACATTGGTAGGTGTTATGTCGGTTCAGCCGGAAGAGGTAGTAATGTGTGTGGCTAACAATAAAGCTTTCAGACTGTAATTTTCTTTCCCCTCTCACTTTCTGTAAAAAGTGCTTAATTGGGAATAACTGTCAGTGCCATCTTGAGTTGTTATGCTGGCAAGAAGGACTAAGACACAAATATATAAGTGGAAAGGAAATGTGGTGTGTAAAGCTTGCTAAGCCCACCACAAACTCTTGGTTAAGGCACAGCTGGATTCCTGAACATAAATAGTCAAGGAGGATGGCACATGAGAGAAGAAATTGGACAGAGTTAGACAGCTGAGAGAAATAAAACAGATTTTTTGATTCTGGTTCTGAGGGTAAAACCTTAATAGAGACAGGACAGTTCCCAGTAAGGACACGAACAATTATGAAAAGTTTCTGTGTTTGTTTTGAAACACTAAACGTTCACAAGAGTGAGATGTTTGCTCACAAAATAATTTTGCAAATTAAACATTTTATGAATAACCAGTCTAGTCTGTTTGTGTGTACAAGACTCTGAGGACATTCCTTGGTTACACAATTACAGATTTACCCAATTTGTCATTCTCTCGCTTCTCCACTTTCTTCTTCTGTCTCTTCATACTTCCTTATTTACAGGTCGTGTGCTTTTGACCCCATCTCGGTCCATTAAAGGGATGCCTAACCTACCACTTAAAAATACTATTTGAATATTTCCTTTCTGTAAATGGTGAGGTATGCTTCTCCTGTCTTCCGTTGCTTAGGTTTTCTGTCAGTTCCCATGTGACCCCTGTAGCAGCAATTGTTCAAGTAGCCAGTGATCATGAGAAAACGGTAAACCATTTAAATTGATAAATGTTGACCCTTGAATCTTACATTGAACTGATACGCAACAAAAACAAATAAAACACGAAGGGGAAACAGGATTATAAAAATTCCATACATTTTATGTCTTTTCATATAATGTGTTTGAAATTAATCTGATAGTGCAATATTAAACATGTGTCAACTACTTTTGACTTGATGAAGCATATAACACCTTCCCTAATCCTTAAGAATCATGAATGTTTCTGAGTTTTCTGTCTATCTGACTTTTAAAAAACTTGTTAATAGTTTTTGAAATCCATATTTGGTCATGAAACTATAGTTTACTGTCTCAAGAATTTGATCTTTGGGTATATCAATGCAATGAGAAGAATCAGACTGTTAACTCTACTTACAATGCAATAAGCACATCAAAGTGTCTTCATACTTTGTTAGTAACCATTACATCTTCCAGAAGTGCATATGTTATGCCAAATATTGTTTTATTATTTTATCCTTACCCTGAGTTCTCTAATCTGTGTCATCTGGAATTGGCCTTTAAAGCCAAGCAGTGGTCTTGATTTTCCCTCTTATGAGAAGGTGAATGACTCACATTCCGTGAGTGCTCTTAAGAAAATTTATGACTTACTCTAGTCTTGATCTTTGTCCTGAACTCCATCTGTGACTACTGAACCTGTCTATAGGCATCTCCCTCTCAACATAGCTAAAATTTGACTTATTCCCATTCCTCAACCCTCTCTTTCTCCTTCTTCTGTATTCTGTATTCCATAAACTTTCTTCCTCCTTATATATTTCATATCTTAGAGACTAGCAATTGCACTCACTAATTCACCCAACCAGGATAGCTCGGTGAACATTTAACACCCGTCTCTACCTACTAGTGTACATGAAATTAGGCAATATGTCCTACTGATTGTTCCTCTTCAGTCTCTCTCACAACA
Source organism: Theropithecus gelada (assembly GCF_003255815.1). Classification (NCBI taxonomy): domain Eukaryota; kingdom Metazoa; phylum Chordata; class Mammalia; order Primates; family Cercopithecidae; genus Theropithecus; species Theropithecus gelada. The sequence continues at coordinate 215,340,588 of NC_037668.1, read as the reverse complement.
GATCTTCTGCCACCCACAGCTCTGTCCTTACATGGGTCCCTCATTAGCTTTTACCAGGCTACTGCAACAGTTTTCTAATAACCCTCTTTCCCAGTCTCTATGCATTCAGTCTGCACTCTGCACTAGAACTAGTCATCTTTTTTTTTTCCTTTTTAGACAGGGTCTTGTTCTGTCACCCAGGCAGGCATACAAGGCTGGGATCATAGTTTACTGCAACCTTGAAGTCCTGGGCTCAAGTGATCTCCTGCCTTGGCCTCCCAAATAGCTGTGATTACAGGTGTGCTGCTATGCCTGGCTAATTTTTTAAATTTTTGTAGAGACAGGATCTTGCTATGTTGCCAAGGTTGGTCTCAAAACCCTGGGCTCATGTGATCCTTCTGCCTCAGCCTCCCAAAGTGCTGGTATTATAGACATGAGCCATCATGCCCAATCACTAATTATCTTCCTCTTCTTTTTTTTTTTTCTTTTTTTTTTTTTGAGACAGAGTCTCGCTCTGTCACCACCCAGGCTGGAGAGCAGTGGCGTGATCTCTGCTCACTGCAAGCTCTACCTCCTGGGTTCACACCATTCTCCTGCCTCAGCCTCCCGAGTAGCTGGGACTATAGGTGCCCACCACCACGCCCAGCTAATTTTTTGTATTTTTAGTAGAGACGGGGTTTCACTGTGTTAGCCAGGATGGTCTCGATCTCCTGACCTCATAATCTGCCCGCCTCGGCCTCCCAAAGTGCTGGGATTACAGGCGTGAGCCACCACGCCCCGCCTCACTAATTATCTTCTAAATCAGACATTGAATGATGTATTTTTGTCTTACTGTTGTTTATTAGTTCCTCATCTTTTCAGGATAAAATTCCAAATTTTCAACATGACATAATAGATTCTTACATGTGATCCCTACCTCTTTCTCCAGTTCATGATGCACTATTCTCATGCACCATCTGTAATAGGCATACTGAATTTACTATATGTTTTCTGAATATGCCATGCACTTTTATTCTTCCATGCCTTTGAATACTATCCTTCAGTTTTTGGAAAATGTCTACCTTTCCTTTAAGACTCATATCCTCAGTGTAGTTTTTCCTGATACCTCTACTCCTCCAAAAGACTTGTTTGCCTTTTCTTCTGTAATTTTACATATATATGTATAGATGTGTTTTAATGTCTCAGGTACCTTGAATTATTTATTTATAGTCTTGCCTGACTTCACCAGGCAGTAAATTCCCAGAGAGGAATAATATTTGTATGGCTTGTGTTTTGTCTATCTTTTTATCTCTGATACAAACCACAAATTCTAATGAATTAGAAAATACAGGTAAATGTGAAGAAAAGAGTACTTTCTCACAATTTTACCACCAGTGGCAACCAATATTAACATTTTCTATGTATGTAAAATACATGACATTTCTTTTCAAAATGGTAACAGGTTGTATATTTTCTTTCATAATTTTTTTCAAAAAATAAAAAGTGTACTCTAAATATGTTTCCATGTCAAAAGATGTCTGAAGAAAAAGTATTTAATACTTGCCTTACAGTTTATTGTATGCTTATATTTGGATACTCAAGTTATTTTAATTCTTTAGCATTATAAATGATTGTATGACGCATACACATGTCTTTTGATAAAATCTCACTAATGAAATGGCCACCAAAGGGCAATTTTGAATAAAAGGGATTGAAACACTGGCAAATCCTGAGCTCTAACACCCTCTTTCTCTCTGCCCCGTCGGTTCCTGGGCCTTGTTACTAGTAGGGGAATGGAGTAAGGATAACAGGGGAATGAGAAAACAAAGAGGTAAAGAAGAGAGTCTGAAGTGAGCTGGGGAGAGAATGTTGATGGTCTAGAGTGTAAGAGGAGCCTGCTCCATCTTCTTTTGTCTTGCTTTTGGAATAACTGCAAAGCACATGAAAAAGATTCAGATTGAGTGGGGCAAGATTATTTCAGAAGGTTTTGTTGCGAGTTTTGAATACACTCCAGATTTGGTGTTTTTGAGAGCCCACATTAGTTTCTATTTGCTTTTAATTTCTCATTGGCTGAAGGCCCATTGTTTCTCTGAATGCAATGTCATGCTTAGGTCAACTTCAAGGGTGAGGTAGCTATTGCTGCTTTCTGCAAATCCCTGCCCCCGACCTTTTTTGTTTGTTTGTTTGTTTGTTTGTTTGTTTGAGACAGAGTCTTGCTCTGTCACCCAGGCTGGAGTGCAGTGGCATGATCTGGGCTCACTGCAACATCCACCTCCCAGGTTCACGTGATTCTCCTGTCTCAGCCTCCTGAGTAGCTGGGAATACAGGCACGTGCCGCCACACCTGGCTTATGTTTTGTGTGTTTTGGTAGAAACAAGGTTTCACCGTGTTGCCCAGGCTGGTCTTGAACTCCTGAGCTCAGGTGATCTACCCGCCTAGGCCTCCCAAAGTGCTAGGATTACAGGCATGAGCCACCATGCCTGGCCAAATCCTCCATATTTGTGAGACTACAGATGTGTATATTTTCAAGTTCTTTTCCAGGAAAAAAATACCAGCTTAGATTACCATCAACAGTGTATGAGGGTGCTGCTTTTTGTTTTTTCTTTGAGTGGACAGATAGAGGACTAGATAAATGCCTGAGTGAATATGGACAGAAGGGAAATAATCTGAGAGTATTTGGGAGGAGGATAGGCCAAATGAGAAGGAACGAAAGACACACTCTTTGCAGGTACTTAACAAAGTCTGGAGCTATCTAAAGTTGTTGGTTCCATTCCAGATACTTCTCACCAGATAGCAAATGAAGGAATCTCTGAAGGATGAATTCCCTGAGGGGAGAGTGGGATTTATAACGCACAGCCACAAAGAAATCCACTCCATCTCTGTTTTAAGAAGGTGCTAGATATGGGGCACTAATGAGAGTTTTTCATATTTAAGAAGGCTCAGAGCCTATGAAATAGAAAACTGAAACCCAGGGCTAACATGGTGAGGCCCACCAAACTTAGCCTGCCTTGCTTGCTTTTTACTGCTTACTTCTAGTGGATCTCAAAGCCCATAGAGCTAAAAGTCATGTAGCCAAACAATATACATCTAATCTGTCACTAGCTTCCTTATAGACAACATCTCTGGCGTATATGTCACTATGGTAATGGTTGCTTAAAGGTTTTTTTTGTTTTTTGTTTTCAAGAACTAGGCTGGCAGCTCTCATCCAGTTTAAACTACTTGAGAGAGGCCACCAACCCTCTTTCCACCTCCCCCATTGATTCCTGGACCTTATTACCGTGGAATAAGGCTAATAGGAGAATGACAAAGCAGATAGAAGAAGGAAAGAAGAGAGTTGCAGGCCCTTCAACTGGGCCTGCACAAATGCCCAAGAAGTGACTTTCTGACACCAGAAGGCCAAAAACTTCACCTTCAGAGCATGCTAATGCCACCATTTTCTGAACATGTGTCCTATGAAGACTTGTGAACCTCGATTATGTGTGCTCAGACCACCTATTACTTCATTTTCCCCACTGCTAATCACCTTTCCCCATACCTTAAACAGCCCCGCTTCTTTACCCCATAAATATCTCTAAGCCCTATCTTCGGAGAGGTGGATTTGAAAGCTGTTCTTCCATCTCCTTGCTGGGCTGTCCTGTGAATAAAATCTTCTCTTTACTGCAAAACTTGTTGATATGGTTTGGCTGTGTCCCCACCCAAATCTCATCTTGAATTGTAGCTCCCATAATCCCCATGTGTTGTGCGAGGGACCCAGTGGGAGGTAATTGAATCATGAGATTGGGTACTTCCCATGCTGTTCTTGTGACAGTGAATGAGTCTCATGAAATCTGATGATTTTATAAAAGGGAGTTCCCCTGCACGCCCTCTCTTGCCTGCCGCCATGTAAGACATGCCTTTTGCCTTTCGCCATGATCGTGAGGCCTCCCCAGTCACATGGAACTGTGAGTCCATTAGACCTCTTTTTCTTTATAAATTGCCCAGTCTCAGGTAGGTCTTTATCAGCAGCATGAAAACGGACTAATACACTTGTTATCTCAGTAACTGACTTACTGCATGCTGGCAGAACAAGCCCGGTTTGGTATCAAAACAAAAGTAGAGTGAATAGAGCTTAGTTTATTTTCATATTGATAAAATAATAACAATAAAGGTTAACAGTAATTAGGTCTTTTTCATGGTGTAGCTCATTAATATTTGCTAAAAATAAAAAGTATACACTTGAATCCAATTCTGTGTAAACCTCAACCCAGGATTATAAGCCATTTGATGGTTCATCTGTGCTGAGGATGTTTACTTCGGGGAAAGTGAAAATTCTGGGTGACATTTGATTTCTGCTTTTAGAAAGGAGTAGGTTGAGAACAAAGCTAGAGATCTGTGAGCGAGAAAGTGTGAAAAAGAAGCAGTAGAATCTTAGCATTAAAAGACTAGCAATCTAGTTTTAGCCCAAGAGGAAGAAACTAAGACCCATAGGGTAAGATTTCCTGAGCGTCCAGCTGGTTGCAAACTCTGCTATTCCAAGTCTCCTCACTGAATAACACTGTTTCCATCCCATGAAGCTGAGTGAAAAGTAAGGGGTGAGGTGGAAAAATCGTGAGAACAGAACAGAAACACCATTTGGGGACAGTTTAGCATCAAGACCATTTTGAGCCTATAAATCCACAACAGGATTTAACATCTATAGCTGTGAGACATAAACTCTCACAGAGTCAAGGTCAAAGTGCCTCAAAGGCAATTTCGTCAGCAGAGGCCACTGACTTGACTTGAATTCCAGGGGGCAGGGCACAATTATCAACAATAAGTCGAAACATGTACAAATCTCCTTACCCTCTAAATACTACTAAATGGACAACTTTGCTGGGTCGAACATAGGGAGAGTAGATCACAAAACCCTCTACAGTGGGGTTTCTTTTATGCAGAAAGGAACAGAAGAAATATTTGAATGATATCCTAAAATACATCTCCAAAATATATGCTAGAATAGTCGACATACATTGCAACAGCAGGAGGCAGCTGAGACTGGAATGCTTAATAGTACTCTTAGCCAAGGCTCTTGGCTTCCGTCAAAAAATGAGGTCTTGAGTAGCTTTAGCTGTCACTGAAATGGTGCTTTTTTGCTCTGATCACTTTCATCATACCTGTAAACACTGAAAATAGTTATCAAAAGCAGTATTTTCTGACTCTCAAGGACTGCATTCAGGCATGGATTAAGGACACCTGTTTAGGTTACATGGCCTTTGTTTACTTCTCTGGCTTGTCTGCTTCTCTCCCACTTCATAAAGAAAAGAAAACATATCACTCTAACGTGAAGTAAGGCAGTTTATAAGGCAGTTTTTTGGTAACGTAGGTTTTTCCTGAACTGATGTGCTAGAATTGAAAAGCTACACCTGTAGAACTCCTTCCAGCCTGCAAAATTGAGATTATTTTCCAAATCCTTTTTTAAGTTACTCTCTGAAAGGACTACATTCCTTATGCCATAATTGTGTTAAAAAAGAAACCATTAAAAAATTTCCCATAACTTCTAAAAGACTGATTCTCCACTTTGTTCTGAAATCGAACTCATGTACAGAAAATATTTTAGTGTGGTTCACATTATAAGGCACTGGGAAACCTTTATAAAGGTAGCAGGAGCCAAAGATAAAATGATCTTTAGATCTACGAAGTAAAAAGCTTCTATGGGGAATAAACTATGCATGACAAAATTTTAGCAGAAGGCAGCATTTGATAATGGCAAACAAAGCCCTGTAGGCATTTAAAGAGAGGAGAAGTCTTCACAGGTTGATTCTCCTGCAGTTACCTTCTGGAACTAGCAGGAGGTAATCCCATTGGCTGGAGAAGGGATAGAGGAGTTGTAATTCACACAAGGAGGAAAATATCGGTCAATACAGTGGTTTTTCTAAATATTTAGGTCAATGTTCTTGAAATGCTATTTTAATATCTTTTCCCACCCTTTTTTCAATATTTAAACTTTACCTGGTTTATGATTATGGTTTAGTTTCTTTTACCTTTTGTTTCTCAGTAGGAGTTTCTTTACTGATTTGTTGATCTCTTTGACTGAACGTGTCTTCAAAGAAAGGAAATCAACTGGATTAACCCAAGATCAGACGATCACTACATCAGAGCAGGAACAACTTCTCAGGGTGACTTTTCACTAGGCAAGGTTACTAGACACGGTAAGCTACCACTGATAAGAATTGAGGGAAGTTCACTATATTTTTTGGATGTCTAAGTAAAGGTTCTCAACTCTTACTTTTTTTTCTAGGGGCCAAGGGAGAGCCTTTAATGTGTTAGACAGTATAAGGTACTGGGATATGGTTTATGGAAAGGAGGAGATGGGAAGGGAGGGTGGAAAAAAAAACAGAAGAAGATGGGCAAAAATGTAATCTTGTCCTCTATGTAAAGACATTAACCTTCTTGAATTGCTCTATTTAGTCAATACTTTTAAAAATAATATTCTCAATATTCAAACATGCATCTGTTATTATTTTTTCACCTTTGTATCATTAAGTTTTCTCATTCCTCTCATTTATTCATCCACCCAATACATAATGTTAGGCGTAATTCCAGCCTCTGGAATACATTGGTCAGTAAGAGTTTATATCCTAGTTGGAGTAGATATTTAAGAAACAGGTAAAAATAAAACCTCAAAGTGTGTAATTTCTGATACTAGTAGATAAGATTAAAAAATAAAAAGGGAAAGGGGTGAAGTCAGAAAGGAAGATAGGCTCAGTTCAGACAGGACCTTTGGTAAAGAGTTTGGGTTTTTTTTATTTGTAATGGGAGATCATTGGAAGATTTTAAGCAGGGCGTGATAATGATCAGACTCATGTTTTAAAAAGGTGTTTCTGGCTGTGGTGTGTAGTACAGACTATAAGGGAATAGGAGTTAAAGCTGGGAGACTAATTTGGAGGTTGTTGCAAGAATATGGATGAGAGATGATAATGGCTTGGGCCAGTATGGTTGTAAGGGCTAGAATTTAAATGTATTTTGGATATAGAGCCTCAAGGCTTACTGATGGAGTGAAAGAAGAATAAGCATTTGCATAAAATGAAAAAAGGAATCAAATATGATGCCTAAGCATGGACCTGAGCAATGGGATGGATAGAATTCTTTTGCAGAGGAATTTTAGTTGCTTCCTAATACACAAGTAGTAATTTTTGTCTCCTATTTTCCAGCATATGTATGACGTGGTTACATGATGATGATCTCATGTTATTCAGGGAGAAATCCATGGATGACACCCACATTTTATGCCCCCCAAAACCATATATCCAATCACATATTTGTTATCTCTCCTTTGGATTTCTAAGAGACAATTTTTAAAATGAGACATCACTGCTGCCACTTTAGTCCAAGTCTTGAACTAAAGTAACAGCCTCCTAACTGGTCTATCTTGTCTTCTTAAAATTTTCCTAGTCATTCTCCACATAATGGTCCAAGGGACCTTCTAAAATCACAACTTAATTTCCTGCCTAAAATCCTCCAATAGCTTCCCATTGTAATTTGAACAAAATCTGATCTTCTTGCCTGTACCTCTAAGATCCTACAAGATCTGGCTCTGTCAGCTTCTCTGGCCTCATCAGCTACTCTTCTCTGGCCTCGTTCAGTTCCTGCCTTTCTTTCTGCTCCCTGAACTTGGGCAGCTCATTATTGCCCGAGGATTTCTCTTCCTGCTCTTCCCTCTGCCTGAAATGTTCTTTCTCAAGATCTTCACGTGGTAAATCCTATCTGATCATTCAGGTTTCCAGCCCCTGCTGAATATGTCCCTCCAGCAGAGCAGCTGTCCCTGACCACATTCTAGACAGGTACTCTCAAAGCGACTCTCTACGGCATTAGTCTGTTTTCATTTCTTTCACAGTGCTTCACTTTAACTGAAATTATCTTGTTTGTTTTCTTCTTCCTTGTCTTTTTCTTCTCTGGAATTCTCACCCTTGCATCCCTACTACCTAAAACAATGTTGGCACATAGTAAGTAATAAGATTTTGTTGAACACATTAATTCTTATTTTGTGCAACATTTTTATAGGAGAGAATTGGACACAAGCCTAGTATGAAGCAGTCACAACACATGTCCCAACCAGTGACCGACACATCATGTGATAGCATTTCTAAATGAAAATTTAGAATCGTAAATGTTCAAAGAACTTTCTAGCACTTTGGGGAAAAGACACTAAGGAAGGCAGAACAAAAGACAGTTAGCATATACTATATAAATACATATGTGGCATAAAAGATACCATCTATATTCAGCCTAGAACAGTGTTACACCTTCAATAAATTTTTTTGTCGAGTGGATACATGAATGAATTAATTAAAAGTCTCCAAATGATTTGACCAAAGGTGATAGGGAAATGATTTAACCTTGACTAATTGGGATGTTTGTATTCTGAAACAGAAATTCTGCTGAGAGGGGAAAAAGCAAAGTTAAATCGAAGCAGACCCATGTTAAACAGAACTACCTTTGGCACCATAACTATGAAAGCAGAGAGGGACCTCTCCTTCTGTCTTGCTAGGTGTGGGGCAAGTCCCAGCACCTTTACGTCACTTGCTCAGTGAAAGGTAAACACCACACTCCACTGCCGTAGGTGCTCCACTGGAAGAGTCAAGTAAGTCAGGCGACCACATAATCTTATTCCCAATTACTCATATAACTAGTGAACATTCAACATGATACTTTGACGTTAGCTTCATGTTTCTTGACCCTTTTATTCTCATTAGACAGCATTAACTGAGTTATTAAACAAAGCGGGACAAATGTTTTTATTAAAATGAATATTAAGACTAATTCCTGTTCCTAAAAACATAGTCAATTTGGGGATAAAATCAAATTCGATTTGCATTATTTTTGCTTTTTAACAAATCCTTAACCAAAATGATGAGGGAAAACAGAAACCTTTGTATTTAATGGCTATAAAATACCTTTCCTGAAAAAGAACAGATTAAAACCCATACTATATTAAATATATGAAAATAAAAAATTTAAAAAGCTGTATTTAAATATCAGATAAGTTTTCACAAGAAAATTAACAACTTGTAGAAGTGATGAATAATAATAATTACGAGTGATAATAGTTAACATAATACCACCACCAACAATAATCCATGTGAAAATTCTTACCAAGCCACCACCAATGACAGCTACTTTTTTCCTTTGAATGACAGATGAGTCCATAACTGCTGAAGTATTTTTCACAATTATTGTTGCTTCTGTCACTGAGGGACACTGATTTGTGTCTCTCCGACACACTGATTTCTCTCAGTTTTTATACCACCCAAAGCCCAGTGCATTTATGAGCCAGCGGCAATGTTTAGTCAGGGCTAATTTCCCTTGACAGTATTAACCCATTAGTTGGCCAAAGTACACTCAGCTCAGCTCTAAAAAAATAAAATTCATTACAATAACCAAATTTTAAAAAAATCCATCCAATTGGAGACACTCTATTTTTTCTATCTTCTATGTAAGACACGGAAATTTTTAAGCAGTCTTATGGCTTTTCTTCTTCTTTTTCTACAGCATATATTCTTAGTTTCATTTTCATTCATGATTAACCATGCATGGAACCTTTCTCATCTGAAGTCCAAAAACATCTCATAGCTCCCTTAGAAAGTAAGATGACATGGCTTCATAATTCATCTGTGGATCATTTTTGTGATTAAGACCAATCAAGAATTTCATCTAAAGGGTCCTCATGGATTATTTTTAATAGGCTCTACCAGGGAAAAGTTTTTGCAAGTTTTTCATATTCTCCTGATCAACATTTTGAATTGTGTAACGGACCATACTTCCCTTTTTTTTTTTTTCTCCAGCCCAGATGCTAGAAAATTTAGAATCTAATTTTAGAATTGGAAATTTAGAATATGATTACCACTAGGGGAGATGACTGACACAATGCTTCTGTAAACTCTTTCCTGACTTCCTATTATCTATTCACTGTTTTGTCTTTTTCACTCCATTTTAAATATCATACTTTTGTGCATGATTTGCGAATTGCCATTGTTTTCTGGAACATGATGTGGTGTAAAGTAAAATAAGAACATAAATGAAGTTGTTTCTTCACTTCCTGTTAAGCACATAAAGAATTCAGAACGTTTTTTCCCCTTGTTAGAACTAGAGCTAAATGGTATTCAATAGTGACCCCTTGTGGATAAGCATGATTAGGTATTTTTTTTATTTTGAATAGGTAATACATTAACATGGTATGAAATTAAAGACACAAAAGAGTACACAGTGAACAGTAATCGTGCTAACCTTGACCCTTGGCCGCCTATTCCTCCTGCCCAAAGACAAGAACTGTTTTGGTGTGTGGGTTACCGTAATCTTCTACACGTTATGTCTTTCTTGTTCTTTCCTTGTTTCCTATCTTCTCCCTCTCTCTCTTTCCTTTTTTCTCTCTCTTTCTCTCACTCTCTCCCTCATTCCCTTCCTTCCTTTCCTTTTAAACATTCATTTTAAAATTTTTCCACACCATATGTGTCACTGTACAATATATAGCTTCAGAATTCTTCAATACCAATATGAAGAAAACTGTATCATTGTCAAAATATATTTTTAAAATTACGAACTATCACACAAATGAACAGTATAATAAGTTACTGTAAAGCAAGCATCCATGTAACTACCACTTAGGTGCAGAGAGAGAACATTGCCAGAATCCCAGAAGTCTACGTGCCCCTTGTTAATCATCCCTCCTTCATAGAGGTAACTGCCATACCAGCTTCCTTTGCTTTTATATGTAATTGTACTACCATAGATGCATCTCTAAAACAGTTTAGTGTTGACCTTTTTGAACTTTCCTATAAATGAACTTCTACTGTTTATGTTTTTACAACTTGCTTCTTTTTCTCAATATTATATTTCTTAAGATCCATTTGTGTTGTTGCATGTTTTTCCAGTTCATTCATTTTTATTGTCATATATTATTTATTCATTCTACTGTTGATGGACATTTGGGGTGTTTTCAAATTTTTAATATCATGAATAATGGTGTTGCCATAAACACTCTTGTGTATACAATGTCATGTACATATGTATGAGTATCTCTAGGTTTCATATGCTGTTTATGCTTTTTTGTTTGTTTGTTTGTTTTTTGGTTTTTGGTTTTTTTTTTGAGACACAGTCTCACTCTGTCACCCAGGCTGGAGTGCAATGGTGCAATCTCAGCTCATTGCAACCTCTGCCTCCCAGGTTCAAGTGATTCTCCTGCCTCAGCCTCCCGAGTAGCTGGGATTACAGGTGCCTGCTACCACACCTTGCTAATTTTTGTATTTTTTTAGTAAAGATGGGGTTTCACCATGTTGACTAGGCGGGTCTTGAACTCCTGGCCTCAAGTGGTCCACCCGCCTCGGTCTCCCAAAGTGCTGGGATTACAGATGTGAGCAACTGCATCCAGCCATGTTTATGCATATTTTTAACCTTTCTGAATAAACAAAAGTTACATTCCAAATAGTGCATTAGCTTTTACTTGATGCAATGTGTACAATTTGTCTTCTGCTCTATCCTCACCAATGTATGTATTGCCAATAATTTTTAATTTTTGCCGGTCTGGTAGATGTGCTCTATATTTCATTATTCTTTTAATTTGCAGTCCTTTGATTGTTAGTGAAGTTGAGCACATTTTTACCTGTTCATTCACAACTTATTTTTCTTCCTCTGTACAGATAGTGTTAATTTTGGGGGGGGGGCAGTGGGAAGTTTTTTTTCTTTTTTGAGTTCCATTGCATATGAACTTTAGTATTTATATATGTCACAAATAACATTTCATTCACTCTGTGGCTTGCCTTTTTGCTTTCCTAGTGGTGTCTTTTGATGAAAGAATATTCTTCATTTAATACATTCTTTTCCCTTGTGGTTAGAGTTTTTCATGTCATGTTTTATCACTTTTTTTTTTTTATAACCTTGAGGTCATGAGGATATTCTTCCATGTTGTCTTCTAAAATACTTATAATTTGCCTTTCATTTTTTAGGTCTATGATCAACATGGAGTTAGCTTTTTTGTTTTTAGAATGCTGTGATATAGATGTTAAAATTTTATTTGTTTTCCAAATGAATACCCAATATTCCCAGTACCACTAAATGAAAAGACTTTCCTTTTCGTGCATTGCCTTCGGTGTAGGTCCAGTGTTCATATATGTGTGGGTCTTGTTCTAGGTTTCTATTCTATTTCATTCCATATAGTTTATACTGCCTATACTAATGCCAGTTCCAACGCCAAATTACAATCGCTTTAATACAATACTTAATGTCTTAATCAATTCACCCACCTTGCCCTTCATTAATAATTTATTGACTATTCTTGGTGCTTTGTATTTCCATCTGTTTTAGAATCAGTCTGTTAATTCCATTTTTAAAAACCCTAAAATAAAAACATTGTTGGGATTTTTGACTGGGATTGCTTTGAAGTTATATATCTATCTGAAAAGAATAACTATTTTGACTACTGTGTCTTTCCATTCAGAATATGATATGCCCCTCCCCTCCATCTATTTGTCATCTCCAAGGCTTACAAAGTTATATTCTTTCCCTGTAGAGGTTTGGTCCCCTATTATTATGTTTAGGTAATTGATTTTTTAAATTTTATTGCAAATAATATCTTTTATTTCATTTTCTACTATTAATAGTATTTAGAAACACATTATTTTCCATTTTGTGAGCTTGTATCCAGCAACACTGCAAAAGTTATTAATTCTATTAATTTTGTCTGCAGATTTTTTGGATTTTTTTTTTTTAACCCAATCACAATGATTGTTCTTCCTTCCCTCCCTCCCTCCCTTCCTTCCTTTTTTGTCTTTCTTTCCTATTGACGGAATGGTGGATTTTTCTCTTCACCACAATCGTGGTAGTTTCTCTCTCTCTCTCTCTCTCTCTCTCTCCCCCCCCAACTCCTCCCCCACTGACTGATTGAATAATTCCCTTCTGTGCTGGCTAGTACCTTCAGTACAGGGTGGAATAGAGGTTTATTTCTTAAGTTCCAAATGCTGGGACATCCTAGTTTTCTTATTGTTATTGGTTTTTAGCAAAATTCCAGTGAGGCCAGCTAATAAGTGCTGTAGATTTTCAAACATGTGAAACTGGTTAAGACTAACTGTATGGCCATAAAGTGGTAAATATGTGTAAATGCTTTGTGTGTACTTGAAATATATATATATATTTTCTGAAATTAGTGTATATATTTTCCCACACATATCCATTAGGTCAAGTTTATTAATCATGTGCTCAAAACTTTTGTACCCTCTCTAACTTTTGGTATGCTTGTTTTGTCAGTTACTAAAAAGGGTATGTTAAATAATCTCACGCTGTGATTGGTATTTGTCTATTTCTTCAGCATTCCTATCTATATTGAACAATTCACATTTAAAGCTGTTATCCATTACTGGTAAACTAAAGCTTTTATTATTATGAAGTAAATAATTATTTTTGCCTCAGAGTTTATTTGATATTACTATTAGCTTTTATATTTGGTTAGCATTTGCATATTATATCATTTCCAACCTTTTGGTTTCAACTTTCCTTTATTTTTATGTGGCCTTTGTAAACATCATTCTGTTGAACATTTTAAAATCTAGTCTTGTCTTTAATCTTTATCTTTTAACTTGAGTCTTTGGCTTTCTGTCATTTCACTAAGATGTATCTAGACAAAAATTTATTTTTATAGATCCTAGTAGGAAATCATTGGGTTGCTTAAGTAGAGATTGGTTTCTTTCCTTGTCTCTTATCCTTTTATCTGTATTTTCATCGCTTGTCCTTTTGTGCTTCACTATGGATAGTTATTTTAATGTATTATGTATTTTGTTGTATTATTCAATTTCCCAGTTCTTTTTTCTGCTGTCTAGTCAGCTGATAAACTCATCCATTATGTTCTTAACTTTGATTATTGTAAATTTTTAGTTCCGGAATTTTTATTTGTTTTTTTTTTTTCACATATACTACAATATTTTTAGTTTCCAGCACCCTTGTCAAAATCTTCAAGCTTATGTTTATTACTTAACATAATAAACTTGAATGTCTTATGGTCTGTGTCTGATAATTTCTACTGTGGCTTTGTTTTGATGGTTATTTATCTTTTGTAGATACTTATGGTATCTAATTTCCCTGTGAGCATTTTAAAATTTGAGTGCTCAAAATGGTAGTTAAAAAAAAAAACAAAAAACAAAAAAAAAAAACAACTTGCAAGTAGTTTGAGGCTTCAGGCATCAGAGTATTGCTTTAGAGAAGATTTATTTTTGCTTCTGCCTTGTGCTTCTGGTGATTCAGCACTCACTCCGTGTGCAGTATCAGTGAGGTCCGTCTTAGGAATAGCTCTTCCTTTGGTATCTACATAGCCCATATGGGACAAAACTAGAGATCGTCAGGCTACTTGCTCTCTTTAAGCCTAGAAGTTCAAAACCCTTTTCCACAACACACAACACATTCATTTTAAATGTTATTCATCTGAAAGATGAACTCTCATGGAAGTACTAATATTAGCAGTTTGGGCACAGATACGATAGTCTGAAGTTTACATACAATTCTCTGCTTAATAGCTAGAAACATACCCTTTTTCTTTGACTCAAAGAAGTGAACATATTAATACTATATTATTTGAGTAAAAAAGTATTGCACCTGCTTTACTTATTTTTTTTTTTTTTTTTTTTTTTTTTTTTTGAGACGGAGTCTCGCTCTGTCGCCCAGGCTGGAGTGCAGTGGCGCGATCTCGGCTCACTGCAAGCTCTGCCTCCCGGGTTCACGTTATTCTCCTGCCTCAGCCTCCCGAGCAGCTGGGAGTACAGGCGCCCGCCACCTCGCCCAGCTAGTTTTTTGTATTTTTTTTAGTAGAGACGGGGTTTCACCGTGTTAGCCAGGATGGTCTCGATCTCCTGACCTCGTGATCCGCCCGTCTCGGCCTCCCAAAGTGCTGGGATTACAGGCTTGAGCCACCGCGCCCGGCCTGCTTTACTTATTTTTAAAATAATTTTCAAATTTTGATACTTTAGATCCTATGTATAACAAATTGTGACCGTCTCACAAATAATCTGGTGAAAATAGTGTTTTATGACATTAAAACTGACTATGAGGATGCTGATAACTATTGTTCTATGATGTTTCTACATCACTTATCAGGTGAGTCAAGTAACTCTCCATTTATGGGCCAAAAAATTTTATGTCAAGTCAATAGTTGAGATAAAAGAGACTAATAATGAATCATGACATCTATGCAGCATGTAAACAATATGCTAATAAACTGATAAATAATGATTATTATTACTTTGATAGTAAGTCCCAGTTTTCTCGGTTCATTCTTAGAATGGATAATTTTGTTATTACCTCTCAGAAATGTCCTCAATTTCTGTTACAGGGAGAGTCAGTAATAAATGACTGTTACTCTAAAAAAGTGCCAATTTTCATATCTCATGTTGCTTTTATTTTTTTTGACAATCCAAACTAAAGGAAACTTAAATTGATAGATATATTTTATTTTTTAACTTTATTTTATCTTATTTTAACTTTTAGGTTCAGGGATACATCTGCAGGTTTGTTACATAGGTAAACCTGTGTCACAGGGGTCTGTTGTACAGATTATTTAATCACTTAGGTACTAAACCTAGTACCCAATAGCTACTTTTTTCTGAGCCTCTCCCTCCTCCCATCCTCCATGTTCAAGTAGGCCCCAGTGTCTGTCATTCCCTTCTTTGTATCCGTGTGTTCTCATAATTTAGGTCCCACTTATAAGTGAGAACATGCAGTATTTGATTTTCTGTTCCTGCGTTAGTTTGCTAAGGATAATGGCCTCCAGCTCCATCCATGTTCCTGCAAAGGACATGATCTCATGCTTTCTTATGGATGCACAGTATTCCATGGTGTATATGCACCATATTTTCTTTATCCAATCTGCCACTGATGTGTTGATTCCATGTCTGTGGAGAGTTACATTTTATAATAACATCTGAATAATTTGGATTTGATGATCTTTGAGTTGGAAGAGGAAGGAAGAGGTAATCAACTTTTGTATCAGCTTAGGCAGGAGAAAACAGATCTGAGTAGAATGATCCAGTTGATGACTTTTAGAAATTGAAGGATAACATGAGAGTCCAGAGTGCCTGAAAGAGAAAGGGCAGCAAAAGCTTGAACAAAGCTTAATTATTATAAACTTACAATTTTGACCATGGCTACTTATCCCGCTGTTCCTCCTAAAAGTCAGGTAGAAAGCATTGCATCGGAGGAGCTTCAGGAAGGTTCAAGATCACAAGCACTTCTTTCTCTGGATGATATTCTTGAGGGAGAGAAGAACTGATAGACTAGCTTCCCCCATTCTCTGAGCCGGAAGAACTGGAGCGTGTAGGATAAGTAGGGATTTATAGAGTAATTTGTGTCAATAGCAGTAAGCAATTCATCCTCGTTGGGATTCAGCTATTTGTTAATCCCTAAAACTGGCACTTTTACAATAGAATGACTCCAGGAGGAGAATACTTTACATCAGACACTGAATATTTCCACTTTATTCTACACGTATTTATATATTTAACAAATCAGCGTTATTGGAAATAATAAAAATTTACGAAAAGAAATTAAAATTTAGCAAAGGATTAATTAAAACAATATTTACTCTGATGTTTTCATCATTCTCAGACTGTTGAAATTGACAGAATATTATCTCCCTTTGACGACATCAGCTTGCTCAACAATTGTTTATTCATTCAACCAAGCCCTTTGTACTTGCAGCTGTCTGCCTAGAATACTCTTCTATCACTGTATAGCTCGCTCTCATTGCTTAGTTCTCAGCTAAGATACGATATCCTTAGCTTGATCACCTTACCTAAAAGAAGCAACCTCTCAAATCATTCTCTAAACATCTTGTTTCCTTTATTGTGTTCACTATTCTAGGAAACTACCCGGCTTATTAGTTTACTTGTTTTATTAACAAATAGATATTGGTGAAAGTAAAAAGAGAGGAAAGTGAATGGATTCAAGACATAAATTTGTGGTAAAATGACCAGGATCTGCATAGTGTAGTAAATTTGGCATAGTGTAGGCATATGTTTGGGGAAAGGGGGCAGAGTTCAGGAATCATGGAAGACGCACAGGTTTCTAGCTTGACTAACTGGTGGTAGTTTAATGAGCATGAAAGACTAGGGTGGGGTGCCAACTAAGATTTATCATTTAGAGTATATTAAGTTTGAGATGTGAGTATTGAGTGAGATAAATAGAGATACTAAGCACACAGTTGGAAATGTAAATCTGGAGCTAGGAGAAACCTAGGTTGGAAAAATAAGTTTGGCATCATCAGTATATCAACATAAAGATGGTATTGAAAATCATGGGAATGAAGATCTCACCTATGGAAAGATAACTGATTGAGAAGATCATTAACAAAGGGAATAGCATGCATAATTCAATACCGTTTACATAAAAATTTAAACTGCGCAAAACAACTGTACAAATTTTACAGGAATACATCTAAACAAAAGGATACAAAATAAACACATTATAATAGTTTTCTAGGGGTCTGAAAGGAGAAAGGGTATAGGAGAATAAGAAGCTAAGCGAAGCTAAGCTATGAGGACACAAAGTCATCAGAACCATATAAAGAACTTTGGGGACTCAGGGGGAAGGATGGGAGGGGGTGAGGGATGAAAAACTACACATTAGGTACAGTGTACACTGCTTAGGTGGTGGGTGCACCAAAATCTCAGAGATCACCACTAAAGAACTTATCCATGTAGCCAAAAACCACCTGTTCCCCCAAAACTACTGAAATAAAAAAAGAGAGTAAGAATAGGAATAGAAAATAGGAATAGAAAAGAAATATTTAAATAAAACAAGAATGGATCTTATACTCCATAAAATATCATAAGGTCAGTGTATTTACTCCTCTGTACCTGAAGTCCCACTACATTTTTTAAAAGGAATTAAAAAGGAAAGACTATTTAGGAGTGAGCCCTGAAGCCCTTCCCTATTTATAAGTGAAAATCTGTCAAAGAACACTGTGAAGGAGTAGCTAGTGAAACAAAGTGGAAGTTTGGGAGAGGGAAATAAGGAGAGTTTGATATTTCAAAGAGCGAGAAAGAGGTATTTCCAAGGAGAAGGGGTATCAATTGTGTCAATGCTGCTGAAAACATAGGAAACTAACTGTGCATGGTATTTGCACCTCGCAGGTCAATGGTGACCCTGGGAAGGACAGTATCAATGGAGTGACATGTACTGAAGGCAGATTGTAATAGGATGAAGAAAGAATGAGAAGTGAAGTGAAGATGGTGATCAAATATGTCCTGGAAATGAGGAGAGAGTTGAAGTGGGATGCAAAGTCAGGGCAGCTTTTGTTTGTTTTTAACAGGAGAGCTGAGACAGCAGAGTTACAATATTAACTTACAGTATGGGTCAATTAAGAGAAATAACTGGAGGAAGTAAGAAAAAGAGTAGGTACTGTCTTTGAGCGGGAATGGAATCCAGCACATTGAGGAATTGATCTTTTTCTGGAGAATGGGGAGAGAGGTTGGTTAACTTTCTTAGTTGGTAATTTTAGTGTTTTGCAAAGTTTCTGTACATGCACATAGTCTTAGGAATAAAAAAAGTTCTGCAAGACATCCAACCTAAACAGTCATCGCCCTTGCTACCTCTCTGCCATTTATCCTTGCACGGAGGCATCCCTTCCAGTTCCTGGGTATATACTTCCACATCTCTGAAGATTACTTCTTGGTTTTTGTTTCTGTGTTTTCAGTTTATGGTTTTAGGTATTAGATCATGACTTCTCAATACTGAAGACGAAGATTAATGTTTTTTCATCACCATGTCCGAATATCTCCAAACCTTCACGAATTCTTTCCATCTTCCCATCCTTTCAGTGTAGTCACATCAATATTTCAATTAGATCAATATTCAACGTTTGATTTATTATAACTATGGCCATTCAAATTTGATAATGATTATTTTTCCTTTCCTGCAAAATACAACTATCTTTATTTGTCAGTATAATAACTGTCATGCTTTTTCCCTTTGGTTACCTTTCTAAGACTTATCATAAATTTAACCCTCAAACTCTCCGCCAGTCAGCTAAATTCCTTCTCAATATATTCAAGGCATTAGCACTTTTATGTTTTTGAGTAAATCTATTCTGGAGGCTGTGACCTGCTTCCATCTGAGATGGTTGCTCTCTATGGTAAGTGCACAGCCATATAGCCTCATCCAGGCAATATGCCACATGTGTCTCTTGTGTTGAAGACCCTATTTTCTAAGTTTGTAATTTCCTCTTCCTTTGTTTACTCCTAGTTATGGTGGAGCACTTACTTGAGGCGTTTTCTTGAAAAGTGTAGATGAGAAGTAAATTTTTTGAGATCTTGACCATGTGAAAACATTTTAATTCTATTCACACACTTGATTTCTCTGGGTACAGAATATAAAGCTGGAAATAATTTTCCTTCAAAAATTTGAAGACATCATTCAGCTATTGTCTCGCTTCCGATATTGTCGTTGCGAAGTCTAAGGATTTCTAATCCTTTGTATGGGAGTTATTTATTTTTTCTCTCTGAAAGATTCCAGTCTCTTCTCTTTGCCCTTGGTATTCTAACATTTCTTGCTGACATAACTCATTCTGGCTAGTTCATATCTGCTAGTTCTACAACATTTTTTTTGAATTTTTTTAAGGTTTCTTCCATTTTTTCTAATGTTTCCCCTACATTATTCACATGTTGGACATACTGAACTGTTTCTCTAATTTTATTTACTTCTTTTATTTTTCTTCTCTTTGAATATTTGCTCTACTTTCTGGGAGACTTTTATGGCTGTATCTCCAAACTTTCTATTAAGCTTCCTCTAGGAAACCATCTGGTAACCTCCCAGGCTGGGAGGTATCCTAAATTAGAATTTGCAAAAGTATTTTGAATAATGAGAACATTTTTGTACCTTGCTATCAATTATGTCAGCCAGGTGATGAGATTTAGAACAGAGGCAAGAGAAAACCATTGCACTGTTCCTTTGTCCATCACAGCAGGACACCAATCACATTCCCCACCTTAAACAGAAAGCAAAGTAAAACAAGAACAAGAACAAACCAGGCAAGTGTCAACAAGAAGAAAGCTGGTCAATATTATTATCAGACAAGTCCAAAGTTAAAAAAAAAACCCCAAACTCTAAGCAAAGTAAAAACATTATTTCAAATAGATAAAATAAGTCATTCTAAATTAAGATGTCTAGCCTTTGTTAATTTAAAGGCTTTATGTAATTTTATTACTAATTAACAAAAATAAATTAAGTTAACATTTCCCAAATTTTAGTCATTTAATAGCATCTTCCTAATATACTTAATATTTTACTTCAAATAAAATGAATATTTAATTAAAAATGGAACTTTATATTACTGCTGCAGATAGAAAATCAGTTTCACTAATACATCGAAGTAAAACACACAAATAAACACTTGGATATTCCTGGGCATCAATTTTTCTCTTCTATGTACAGGAATAATAATAAGACCTATCACATAGGGTTTTCAATGTTCAAAGAATTAATACATGTAAAGTGCTTTGAAAAATTCTAGAACATAATATGTGTCATAGGTGATTTTTAAACGGGATTAAAATAACCTATTTATAAAAGGCTATTAATTTGAATTTTGAAAAGTTCAACTGTATGGTAAAAATAAGAAACATGCTTGAAACAAAAATGAAACAAAAAATAAAATAAAATGAGAAATATACATCAGGCAAACAATAGCCAATACAAAATTGGTGGAGAAATATCAATATTTCAAAAAGTTTAAAATGACAAGCAACAATAACAATAAAGAGGAGCATTACTCAATGAAGAGATGATCTATGAAGAAATGATAGACATATGTTCATTAAAGACTTGTGTGTAACAGCAAATAAAAATGTTCTTAACAAACTGGATAAATAACATTTCATATTAATGTGATGCAATATGATTAATTTTAAGAGATCATGGCTATATCTTAAAAGCATAGAGTTCAATTATACAACAGCAAAACTTTAAAGTAAAATATTAAAACCATTTTTTGCATATTAGTGTGTGAAGCAAAAAATACACAGGACTGAAAGGATGCATCAAAATAATGATATACAAAATAATGATACCTGCTGGAAAGGTGGAGAATGAAAACAAAATGTCACTCCATTATTAGCAATGTTTTAAAGAATTTGCATTCAGTTTTCTAGTGTGTTTTGATTGTAGTTCAACTATTACAATCTCATTTGAATTTTTATATTTTAAATATGTGTCAAATTTATAAGTCACAAAATAGCATAATGTTTCCAAAAGGTTTGGCAAGTTTATAAGTGTGACTCATAAATTTGGCTTTACAGGTTCTGAACTTTTGACCTCAAGACCATCCGATCGCTCTCTCTTTACTGTCGTCTGGTTTCAGGCAATAGAAAAGAGAAAAGAGAAAACTGTGGTTCAGATGTAATTTTATATCAATTCCTGCTTTCCTGTAATCAACTATTATATTAAAACAATATGCGTTTAATTTGAAAATGTATAAATTAGCTATGCAAAAAACTGGGAGAACTGCAAATAATAAAAACTCTGAGGTTACCTATAATTGTGTACATCTTCCACAATACATTAAAAAAAAAGAGTTCTGAGGGTACAGGCTAAGAAGAGAAAGGAAACTGTAGAGATCTCAAAATGATAAGTTAAAAGAAATAAGTAATTATCTTATTTGTCAGTTGTGGGATTATGAATAATTACTATTTCATTCTCTACATTTTGCTGCACTTTCCAAAATTTCTACACAGAAGATACAATCTGGAAGAAATGAAAAAGGATTTCAGTAGCAAGAACGTGTAATGACTGACTACATGATAAATAAAAGAATAAATATTTATTTCTAGTATATTTCACCAACCAAACACAACCTGATTGACCAGCTAATACTCCCGCCTTCTAACAGCCACACATAAAAACCAAACCGGCTACAAAAATAACCGGACTTCCTTTCCCATAATTCCCTTCTTTCTAGTTTCCCATGAATCCGAGGGCTTTAAACTCCACGCTACTACTAGAAAGTTAACCCGCCCCCTCATTCTTTACTGGCCATTCACGATTGATCCCGCCCCACCTGTTGGTGTGAAGCTGTTGATTGGATGAGAGCGGAGGCCGCTGGGCGGAACGGCTTCTGACAGCCGGCGTGGAGGCGTGGCCACAGCCGCCCAGAACTTCTACCCAGGCTGCCTCAGCACCATGTACCGAGCACTCCGGCTCCTCGCGCGCTCGCGTCGCCTTGTGCGGCCTCCAGCCTCAGCCTTAGCTTCGGCTCCCGGCTTGAGTGGCGCTGCCGTGCCCTCGTTTTGGCCCCCGAACGCGGCTCGAATGGTGAGCGTAGGCCGCCAACCCCCGGCCTCCCCGCGGTGACCTTCAGCACTCCTGCCTGTCGGTCCCGGCACCCGCGACTTGGCGGGAGAGATTCCCCGGGCGTCCGGGCGCGCCAGACTCTGAGCTCAGCGCCTGCGCCGGCGTGGCTGGCCTCCCGGCGTCCGGACGCCTCTTTCAGCGCAGGGATGGAGCCGCAGCTCGGGAGAGCGCTTGGGGAGGGACGGCGGCTGGCAGAGAGGGTCCTACCGGGCCCACTCCCGGCGCCTCCTCGGAGCCCTCCCTGGCGGGCCGAGGCCGGGGCGTTTTGGGGTAACTTCGCTCCTGCTGGCGCGCAGGCCCCTAGCCCGGGGGCGCTGCCATCAAGTACAGTGCCGGCGTGGGCGGAGGGTGCTGGGAGAGGGGCAGCTCCCGCACTGTCCTGCCCGATAGCTGGGCCTTGCTGGCCGGACACTGGCCGCCTGTGGTTTCTGAATTGTGGTTTCTTTCGCCAAGGGGCGCAGCACTGCTTTCAGGCCCTCCAGATGGGGTAGAAGGTTCTTCGAAGATTTTACTTCTTTTGAAAGTGCCTGTTCAGTTTGTTGGGCTGACTGTGGTTTCCCCCATACCTTTTGTAAAACCCTTAAATTCCGATTACCACGGGCATAGTATTCTGAAGCATGTTTGAGCAGATTGGCTAGGACCTAACGATAGCTGAATCAGTACTTTTTATTCAGAAAGACAGCTAAGAACTTAAAGATCCAAGTTCAGGTTATGACATGCTTACGTAAGCCCTTTTGCTCTTTAGAGCCACCTTTAGGGATGCAGGCTTTTAAAAAGCTTCAAATACGTATGTATATTGTTAGGAAACGTTTGAGAAATAGTTGAGGAAGAGTTATAACTCTGCACTCTGGTGTAGCATGAGGTTTGCAATCTAAGATGTAATTTCAAATCTTACTCTGCTTCTCCTTTGAGACTTTGGACAAGTTGTCTTTGTGTCTCGGTTTCCGTATGCAAAGTTGAGATACAGCTACTCAGCAAAACTGCATATGTGAAAATACCATGTAGTGAGTGCTGATTAAATCAATGCTCCATCTAGGGTATTTCAAAGGGCCAGTACTTTTTCTGGACTTTAAACTTGAAGATAATTTGTTTGGGTCACTATACCTACTATATACCACTATACTACAGAATCAGAGATGTTTTGCATTCCTCAAACTCTCTGCCCTAATAATTTTAGGGCATTTTAGAACCTTTACATATTTTTAAATTTATTTTTTATTTATTTAGTGTTTTGTAAAGGGAAGCAGACTGGAGAACTTCTGAATCTATCCTGTTGATGCAAATGTCAAAAAATAGCACTGCCTTGCTCTTAGAATTGTAATGTTAGCTAAAATCAGATGGAGGTAGTTTTTGTTTTTTCTAGTTCTGATATTTTTTGCCCTCTAACCATTCTCAGGTCCAAAATCTCCGTTGGTTTGTAAAAGTTCTTCCTGTTGCTAATGTTGAGAATTTCACATAACCCTTGATGCCCTAAGGTACCTTTTATTTAAAAGAACATGTACGAATACATTCAGTAGAAAGACAGTGTTCATTGAGTGCCTTCCACTTACCAGGCCCTGTAAATAAGACAGTCCCTATGGGGATAGAGTTTTACAAACAGTGTTTCATTCTTGTCTTTAGGGGAGATTAAATAAGCAAAGCAGTTAAATAAGCAAATAAATCACACATGAATAATTAGTGTGATCAATACTACAGAAGAGAAGAAGTGCATTGAGAATGAGAATATTTAACAGGCAGACCAGCTGTGGTACTGACTTGGTAGCATGATGGCATATATATAGTGTTTTTATATATATATAAGTAATGCTTATAAATTTATTATATATGAATATACATATGTAATTAATATATATGAATAATGTTTATATATAAATAATGTTTATAAATTTCAAATCATCATTCTTAGACCATTTTCAAAAGTTCTCAGTAAAATAAACATTAAAGTAAGTACACTGAATTAGCCAAATCTTGACCAATAATAAGCATACTCTTGAAATGGAAAAGATTACTATTTGTATTTCAAAGTCTTTATGCTTATCACCAGCATAGTATATTAGTTCTACAATCTATCTTTAACACCTGAATTAATAAGTTTGTGTGACAAAGGGTTCTCAAGGAAAGACCTGAAAGTGAGGAAGAGAATGAGAATCTAAATAGTATTTTTTCATCTTTGTGATACTTCTTAAGGTTTCTTTCTCTTTGACGACTGATAAGATGCAATTGCTTTTGATACTTGGTTTCTTTTCAACTTGTGACAGTGTTTTATTCTTGTCTTTAGGCAAGCCAAAATTCCTTCCGGATAGAATATGATACTTTTGGCGAACTAAAGGTGCCAAATGATAAGTATTACGGCGCGCAAACCGTGAGATCTACAATGAACTTTAAGATTGGAGGTGTGACAGAACGCATGCCAGTAAGTGGCATTTGTGGAAATGTTGGCTTATTTTGGATGAAGTAGGCTATATTTATGAGTGATTTTACTTTATAAATAAATATTTTTCAGAGTTAAAATGTAAAGTTATTAGAAAAGTGGCTTCATGAGTAGTAAGATGTTCTCTTTCACTAAAATGTTAAAGAACTTTTTGAAGTTTAGCATGCTATTATTTTGAGCCATCGCTTTGAATATGTGGGATTTTTTAAAAATTTAAGGCCGGGCACGGTGGCTTATGCCTGTAATCCCAGCACTTTGGGAGGCCGAGGCAGGTGGATCACGAGGTCAAGAGATCGAGACCATCCTGGCCAACATGGTGAAACTCTGTCTCTACTGAAAATACAAAAATTAGCTGGTCATGGTGGCGCACACCTGTAGTCCCAGTTACTTGGGAGGCTGAGACAGGAGAATCGCTTGAACCCGGGAGGCCGAGGTTGCAGTGAGCTGAGATCATGCCACTACACTCCAGCCTGGCAACAGAGTGAGCCTACGTCTCAAAAAGAAAAAAAAAATTAATTTTATTTTAAGTTCTGGGATACACGTGCAGGATATGCAAGTTTAGTGCATAGGTCAATGTGTGCCGTGGTGGTTTGCCGCACCTCTCAACCCATCACCTAGGTAATAAGCCCCGCATTAGCTATTTATTCTGGTGCTTACCCTCCCCGCCCAGATCCCCTGTGCCTTGTTCCCCTCCTTGTGTCCATGTGTTCTCATTGTTCAGCTCACACTTGTAAGTGAGAACACGCAGCGTTTGGTTTTCTGTTCCTCCGTTAGTTTGCTGAGGGTCACAGCTTCCAGCTCCATCCATACGTCTGCAAAGGACATGATCTCATTCCTTTTTTTGGCTGCATAGTGTTCCATGGTGGATATGTACCACTTTTTCTTTATCCTTTATTGATGGACATTTGGGTTGATTCCATGTCTTTGCTGTTGTGAATAGTTATTTTGGATTTTTATTTGACAGAACTAAAGATTGTCTTTTCATTCTTGCTGGGTATTTACAGATTTTTACTAGGATTTTACAGTTTGTAAATATTTTTATTTCAATATTCATTCTTTTTTTCCCCCACTAATTTAAAACTGAGACTTTTAAAAATTACACTTTGTATTTTGGTTTCAGTTTCCAAAAAAGTGTATAGTACACAGACACATCAAAGTATTACTCTTAACCATGTCTGACATATAATAGATAATATATAAGTATTTATTCAATGCCATATGAATGATTAAATGATGAGATAACTTTCTACCACATTCAGTTAAGTTTAAGATGCCATCAATTAGAAGATGCACCAATAGGTACCACTAAGAAAGAAAAATGCTGCCAATTAAGGTTGTGACTTACCATTGATTACAAGATGCATCTTGATTTCAGAGATGTTAAAGTGTGAAAAGAATTGAGAAATACATAACATATTCTACTGGAGCCCAACCGGAGTATGAAAAATAGTCAATACAGGATAGGCTAGTAAGCCTAGAAGTAGCCAGGCTTCATCCGGTGAGATATTATTTAACAGTTATCTTATAAATATGCTTTTATTTTCAATAATTTTAAGTCATTCCTAAGCCTCCAAGACTGCCTCTTGACAGGTATATAGAACTTTACAACAGGCAGCTGAGTCTTTGAAGGGAATATCTTTGTCATTGCCATCCACAGCCTTCTTGGTGGTGAGGTAAACATAGTTTGGCTACATGGTTGGGTGAAAAAGGGTACTGACCAATCCTAAAATAATCTCATATTATTCAACTCCAGAGACTAAGGAGGAGGTCAGCCCCAGCCAGTGTTGGTGGCAGTGAGCGTGGCTGCTGTGTTCATTGATCTGTGTCACCCAGCATGTTTTGTGGTTCTGGGGGGGCATGGTTCCTGCTGCTGCTGCTCCAGAGACAGCACAGCCATGGGGATTGCACACTTGTGAAAGGCCGACACCTGGGGTCTCGATTTTGTCATATTTGACTTCAAGTGGATTAGTTTCCTGAACTTTATTACGTGTAAAACAGTCTGTATGTACTCTAAACTGAGTAGTATGTTTAAACTCAACCCTTTTTACTTGAGGTCCAAAGGAAAACAAAGCTAAAAATAATTATGAATGTCTAATGTGAATAAATTAAGAATAAGGTGACCTGTTTTTTCTCTCCAGCGATACATTTTGCCATTTTATGGTGTTCGTTGAACCTCTTTCTGCTGTGAATGACCCTTTTTTATTTTTATGGTCCATAAACACTGGGGGTCATTCACTCCATTCAGATGGCCAGCGTTGATTGGCGTTCACCTTTGCCCTTGGTAGTGGTTCAGCCCACTACCACAGTGTTTGTTACTGTGGAGATTTAAATTCCCATTTGTTTTCATGTTTACAGTTTTTAAGTTTCTAATCCTGTGTGCCATCTGTCCCCATTTTGTTTGAGTAAAACATTTCTAATGTTTTAGTTACTTAAAATTGAAATTTAAAAATTTTCTGGTTTTCCTTTTCTATTTGCCCCTCAGCTTATACTTACTCTGGTCCAGGTTTATCTGTTTAATGTGTCTTATTTCTTACTTTTCTTTGTTTTTTCTGCTTTGATTCCAGAGCTGACAGGTCTGTCTTCCACATTCATCATTCTCTTCCTTTCCTCCCTTTCTCCCTTCTGCTCTTGGCCCATTCAAACCTGGTGTGGGATCTATACAACAATCCGTATTATTAATTTTGACAAGAACTCACGATTCACTTGTCTTGTAAAAACTAGGTTTTCATTTCAGTTTATCCTTTTCAAGCTTGGTGAGGTGATTTGGGATCGACAATGAAAAGATCTGCACTAACGGGGTTTTATATGTATCTTAAGCTGTCACCTTTAGGTCTGGAGAATCTTGGGTTTTTAAAAAAAAAATTCTTCTGAGCGAAATGTCAAGGGAGTTACTGAGTATTAAGACTTTAGTAGCTAGGTAGAATATATTGCTTTTTGGCCTTGGGGTGAAATGATAACCCAGTCAGTAACTGGTAGTCTCATACTGAATGGCAGTTATATGTGTCCCTTATTTATTTATTTATTTTTTTAAGAGGGGAAGGAAATAATTATAATGTAACGTGGGATCCAGTGAGAGAAAATACTGGCTCTTGCTGGTGAAAAGATTGAGTACGATTTGTTTTTATATATAGTGTATGAAATAAACACATATAATTGTGTGTATGTGTGCATAGCATTGTATACATGTGAATATGTGTATGTATATGTATGTGGGAGACATACACACATATATATGAAGAGTCAATGTGTTTGTTTTTATTTGGTTCCTTAAACAAATAGATCTATGATAATGTTGATTCTTGGTTCATGAATTCCTGTCTATAATCTTTCTCTATAACCTAAACATTTTAGAGCTATAGTGTTACGTAAGTTATTGTTTTATGTATAGCTTTTGCATCTGCCAAAATAATAAACTTTCACGCTTAAGTAAAATAGCAAATTTGAAATATTTTTCTGATTAATTTTAGACCCCAGTTATTAAAGCTTTTGGCATCTTGAAGCGAGCGGCTGCTGAAGTAAACCAGGATTATGGTCTTGATCCAAAGATTGCTAATGCAATCATGAAGGCAGCAGACGAGGTAGGAGGTGATAGTGTGTTTACTTAATAACATCAGACCCATGCCGTACTCTGGATGATGATATGCTCTGGCAGGAGGAAAGGGGAACTGGGAATTCTTGGATTAATGAATTTCAGGGTAGGTGGTAGCATTATTTGTAGTGATGATATTAATATAGTGCTTAAAATGTTACATTGTGACAAAATTTCTGGATGATTTTATACCTTTTGTTTTTAAGCCTTTTGACTTTCCTTAATGTATTTAGTTTTAAGAAAATTTTTTGAAAAGATATCATTTGAACTTTATTTGATTTCTTGTTTTATATATAAATCTTCTTAAAACCAGTTGATTATTTGATAATGCATATTGAGAATGTAATTTCACTAATGTGCTAATAATAAAAGAAGCAATCAGAGGTAACAACTGTATATATAGTGTTGTTAATTATAGCACTATTTATAATAATGAAAACAAAGTAGACAATACGTAACTATAGCAGCTACTTATATAAATTATATTTATATAATATAAATATAAATTATTTTTACATTGTAAATTATAGAAAATTATTTTTTGAAGATTGGCCTGAACAAAGCCTAGCCTGTGAGAAATAGGGAGGAAGGTTTGCAAAAATACATGTATTTTACGATCCTAATTTTGTTTAGGAAAAAATGAACAGAAAATGTGTGTTTTCACACACACACACACACACACACACACACACACACACCCCTGATTGCATGAGGTAGAGACTGGGAATGCCAGCATGCTAATAGTCATAATTACTGAGCAGTAGAACTGCAGTGACTGTTTTACTTTTCTCAGTTCTCAAAATTTTCTACACTAATCACATATTTTTATATAACTAGAAAAAAGTTTTATTTTAAAGTGGACCAGTTGTTCAAGGTAATAGATTTCTCAAGTAGTTTCTGATTTTTTAAGCTAAAATCATTCCAGAAGATTGTTAAGCACCCACACTTTACAAAGCACACCATCCAAAAACTAACACATAAGCTGAAAGTATAAAAATACAACAAAAATAGGGGCAAATCTGGGCAGTGTTTATTTCTACATTTGGTGATTACTGCTCATTGGACATCTGTGCAATGAAGTAGCTATTAGTGAACTCACAGTTTCAAGTCACTAGCTCATTATCATGCTGACTCTGGCAGTAACATCTGTTGGATATTCCTGCTGAGCACCACCAACAAATACATCTAAAGACTAAACATTTGCCAGCCTGAACAGGTGGCCCTCTATTAGAAGAGGCTGTTGGAGAAAAGTAAGAAAGACAGCTTTGATTCCCTTTCCATTTGAAACCAGTGAATTGTCATACCATTCAGTATAGATAATATTTCACTTTTTAAAGTATCTGTGGTTGGAGCAAGTGACGCATCAGAAGCTTAGATCTGTGGGTCAACTGTATTCAAACTCTGTGTCATAATCAGCAGGTCATTTAGCATATGGAAACAGTGAACATATTTAAAATAGTTTTATAAATGGAACTTAATTATGGTTGATTAAAATAGTGGAATGACTATTATTTCCTTTTTTAAAAAGCTCATTTTTAACATTTTTTTCTGCAGGTAGCTGAAGGTAAATTAAATGATCATTTTCCTCTTGTGGTATGGCAGACTGGATCAGGAACTCAGACAAATATGAATGTAAATGAAGTCATTAGCAATAGGGCAATTGAAATGTTAGGAGGTGAACTTGGCAGCAAGATACCTGTGCATCCCAATGATCATGTTAATAAAAGCCAGGTCAGTATGCGAGCTTTTCTTTTTTTTGTTATAAATTGAAAGGCATACCTGAGATTTTTCTTGTAAAACAAGCTTTCACTTTTTGACAAGAAGAGTTCATTATTTAATGGATAAGGTTTATTATGGTTGTTACTTCTTTTAGGAATCTTGGCTTTATGTTTCAATCCTTATAAAAATTACTTTTAGGACACCTGAATTTAGTATATATGTATTTTTTTATTGTTTAAAATTCTATTTTGAAATAATTTTAGATTTGTAAGAGAATTGCAAAGATAGTTCAAATAGTTTCTATATCCCTTCACTCAGCTTCCCTTAATGTTAATATCTTATGTAACCATGGTACATTTATCAAAACTAAGAAATTAACATTGATACAGTACTCTTAGCTAAACGACAGACTTTTAAAAAAAAACTGAGGATTTCCTCAGTTTTTCCACTCAGGTTCTTTTTCAGTATTCAATCAAGGCCATACATTACTTTTAGTCACATGTCCCTTAGTTTCTTCCAATCTGTGACAGTTTCTTGGTCTTTTGCGATTGTCTCAGTCCTTTGGGGCTGCAATAATAAAATACGATAGATTGAGTGGTTTATAAACAATAGAAATTAATTTGTCACAGTTCTGACAGCTAGAAGTCCGAGGTCAGGCTACTGGCCATTTCATTGGCTTGGTGGGGGCCCACTTTTTGGTTTGTAGATGGCCATCTTTTCTGTGTCTTCACATGCTGGAAGGGACAAGGGACCTCTATGGGGTCTCTTCTTCATAAGGGCAGTAATTCCGTTCATGAGAGCTTTGACCTATGACCTAATCACCTTGCAAAGGCTCCATCTCCTAGTACGATTACCCTAGGGGTTAGGATTTCACATAGCAGTGACCTTGACACTTTTGAAAGTAGTGGTGAGATATTTTGTAGAATGTCCCTCAATTCTGGTGTGTCTGATGTTTTCTCATTAGACTGAGACTTCTGAATTTTTGAGAAAACTATCACAGAAATAAAGGGCCCTTCTCATTGCATCATATCAGGGGTTTATGATAGCAACATGACTTGTTACTGGTGATGTTAACCTTCATCACTTGGTTAACCTGGTGCTTGCCAGGTTTCTCCATGGTAAAATTATACTTTTTCCTCTTCTATACCCTGTTCATTAGAAATAGGTCGCTAAACCCTGCCTGCATTCCAGGCACTATATTTCAGTTTCTAGAGGGAGGAGTATCAAAAAGTTTTTGGGCTTACGTTAAAATCACTGTAGTAATTAATAGCGCTATCTTGAGGCTAGGCAAACATCTTCTTTTTCCTTAAACTTTTTCGCACTATTTTTAGCATCCATCAGGGAATCTTGTCTACAGCAGTTCCTTCTGTGGTGTTTTAATAGTGGTTTTCAGTTTTCTTTATTTGTTCTACGTTTGTTGGTTGAATTTTTCTGCAAGGAAGATTTGTTCTCCCTGTCCCATTTGTTTGTTTATTCAATTATTTGTGTATATCAGTATGGATTCATGGTTATTTATTTTATTCTTCAGGTTATAATCCCATACTTTTGTTGCTTAAACTCCTTCAGCTCTGGGAACCCAATTCATTTTGGCTCTTGTGTCCTTCTAGGCATGCCGCCATCCTTTTACTCTTCTTAAGTGTGTTCTGACTTTCTGCTACTTCAAGATGCTCCAAATTCATTGTCTTGTATTGTTTCTGCCCCAGCCCTAGAAACAGTCATTTTTCAAGGAACTGTTGGAGAATTTTTATTAGAAAATGATATTTAGAAACAGATCTGGGTGCTAGGTGTACTTTAATATATTTTTAAGTAGTAAGGAAGAAGTTTTTTCATATACATTCATTGTATAAAGGATTTTCCCGATCTAATACTTGCCTTTAAATATGAATTTATGTTTTATGTATACCGAAGTCTGAAGTCTGCCTCAGAAGGATATAGTTATAGATGAAACGTGATTGGCTACATGTTGATAATTATTTAAACTATTTGAATTCAGGTGACAGGTACATAAGTGTTTATTACACCATTCATCCTACTTCTTTTGTAAGTGCTTTATATTTTGCATAGTAAATGTCAAAATATATAAATAATGTATCTTTTTAAATGACAGCATACTTTTATATATGTGCGTGTGTGTGTGTGTGCACGCGCGTGTGTGTGTATGTGTGTTCAGAGATGGTGCTTCACTCTATCACCCAGACTGGAGTGCAGTAGCGTGAGCATAGCTCACTGCAGCCTCAAAATGCTGAGCTCCCGCGATCCTCATGCCTTAGCTTCCTGAGCAACTGGGACCACAGTCACACACCACCATGCCTGGCTACTTTAAAAGTTTTTTTAGAGACAGGGTATTGCTCTGTGTTGCCCAGGCTGGTCTTAAATTCCTGGCCTCAATTGATCCTCCTGCCTCAGCCTCCCAAAGTGCTGAGATTATAGGCATGAGCCACTGCACCCAACTTGATATTATGTTTTAAAAGTACAGGGTCAACAGTTGAGAAAGAGCACTGAGTGTATACTACCTGCTTAGGTCTCAGGTTTGCCAGTTGCTAAATATTTTGGCATTTATACATCTCTTTGAGGGCTTGGCTTTCCTGTTTTTAAAGTGGTGATCTACCTCACAGCATTTTTCTAAACATGATAAATAAAGAGCTGTTTCTGAAAGACTGTATGCACTGTATATTCAGTTATAAGATACATAATTCAATAATTGATGTAATTTGATATAATTACAAGATATTCAACTACATTGAAGTTATTACTGCTCTCTTCAAGTGTAATTGTTAACTATACTTCTGTATTTTGCTGTCATTTATTAGCAGGCAGATATAATACATATTCTATGTAATACATAATACATTCAGTATACTTAATGTGTATAATACAATTCTGAGTATGTGTTAGAAACCAGGATGCTGCTTATTTGATTCTATAATAACTTACGTATGACCTGCCACACATAAATGTAACTGAGCTGGGTTTTGAGTAGTTACTTGGAGAGTTTCTTAATTGAGAAGTTTAATTCAGAAGTTTGTTTTTGTTGCCTCTGATTTAACATTTTATATTTCTTTTGAAAAATTTCCAACAGAGCTCAAATGATACTTTTCCCACAGCAATGCACATTGCTGCTGCAATAGAAGTTCATGAAGTACTGTTACCAGGACTGCAGAAGTTACATGATGCTCTTGATGCAAAATCCAAAGAGTTTGCGCAGATCATCAAGATTGGACGTACTCATACTCAGGATGCTGTTCCACTTACTCTTGGGCAGGTATAGGAGTTTGACTAATTTTATTCAATTTAGAGCTTGGTACAAATGGCCAATGTGTCATCCTTGAAATCTGCCTGGCTTAAAAGGCCAAATTTGTAACCGTCAACTTCAATGACAGAAGTTGTTCTGTTCAACCAATCAGTAATTTTTATTGACATCCACTTAGAAGAAAAGCAGAGTGTACTGGCTGTAAGTCAGATTCAGTCAGACTGCTCGGGTTCAAATCTTAGCTTTGCCGTGTACAAGCTATGGGACCATAGGAAAGTCATTTAGCCTTTCTGTGCCTCAGTTTTCTGAGCTACAAAATGAGGAAAATAATTTGTCTTTCATAGGATAGTTGTGAAGCTCTAATACATTTATTTATGTAGAGTGCTTAGAAACATGCCTGACACATAGTAAGTACCCGTTTATGCTAGCTACCATCATCACCACCGTCATCATTGTCATCTCCATCAGTATCATTATGGTTTTTCTTTTGTCTTTCTTACCTAAATTAGTAGATTATTTAAAATTTAATCTTAAAGTGATTAAGTAAGGTAGATGTTTTTAAGATGGTTCTGGCCACATGTGAAGGAGATACTACTCTCTTCTCCAAGATATTAGAAAGTATTTTCATGTTTCTTTATCAATACCTTAAGGAATATCTAATAGTGTACATTGTGAAGGAAATGTAAGGAAATACGGGGAATGACCTTTGTCTTAGTAAACTCACACTCCAATTGGGGTAGCTTAATTTCCTTATTAGGAAATTAAGGAATGATGAAAACTTGAAATGAGTAATTGAAAAACAAATGATGGGACTGAACTGAACTCACTGGATCAAGTTGCTTCTTAAGGCCGTGTTTCATTTCTCTTTGCGTCATCAGTACTTAGGACCATGCATAATTTCTAAGGAGGAACAGTATGTGTGTTTTGCAACTTTTGAATATTCCTCAGGTTTCTAATTTTAACCTTTTTTTGGTGTTGAAAACCACAGTACTAAATACCATTTGGGCCATGACTCAACCTCCTGTGTAAAATCATCATTCTTCCTGTTATGACAAAAAGTTATATTTTTCTGTTTGACTTTATCAGAAGCATTTATACTTGCTTTTATTGGGATTGTAAGTTCGTGCATTCTTCCCCATCAAAGTGTATTTTATAAGTGAATCTATTGTGTTCATGTGTGTGAGTGTGTGTGTATACACACAGTTATGTGTTGCTTAACAAAGGGGGTATGTTCTGAAAAATACATTCTTAGGCGATTTCATAGTTGTGTGAACATCACAGAGTATACTCACACAAACCTAGATGGTAGAACCTTCTATACACCTAGGCTATATGGTATAGCCTTTTCCTCCTGCGCTACAAACCTGTGCAGCATGTTACTGCATTGGATACAATAGGCAATCATAACACAATGGTCAGTATTTGTGTATCTAAACATATCTAAATGTAGAAAAGGTACAGTAAAAATATGGTTTTATAATCTTAGGGCACCACTGTTTATGTGATCTTTCTTTGACTGAAACATCATTATGTGGTGCATGACTGTACATGAGTGATGTTATATCAGATGCATCAGGTCTACCTATAAAGAGTTATATCTTTTGAAATGTTATCTTTAGAACAGCATGAAATCCTAGGACTTATGGTTTTTTAGTGTTTTCAGGCAGGAAAAAAGGATAGATTTAGTGTAACCATATATCTTGGCTTGCCCAGTTAACTCCCAGTTTATGCCTTTTGTTTCTGCATAACTATTAATAGAGCCCTTTCTGTGTTCAAAACATAAATTCTATAGTTGCCTTAATTAAGGCATGTCATAATTTGGGAACCAGTGCCAACACTGGCACATTGATGCTATGATCTGACTCTACTGTTACCTCCTATTCTTTTTGGAAGGTCTTTGAATGCAAACTGTTACCTTCCTGTGCTATTCAGTGAGTCCTTAGCTTCCCAAGTCTCTGTAGAATGTCTTCATATTTCCTGTAAGGTTGATACACTGAAATTGTCTAGAGAGTATTTCTATGTTTGCATTTTTTGGGGGAGATGAGTTACTATTTTTTCTTCTACCAAAGTTGTCTGAGACATCCCCAAAAAATAAGAAATGACTTCATTTTCTTTAGTAGACTGCAAGTAAACCAATAATTTAGTGTAGTAAAGTTGTTCTTTTTAAAGTGTATTTCCTGTGCTGTTTTTCTTTGCTTTCTATTAAAAGACTAGATTATAATAAATAGGCTGCATGTTATCAGTGGCATTGTTGTTCCTTACGGTTCTGCAAACCCTCATCCTTTCCTATACTTTGCTCATCATAAGATTTGAAGTAGTATAAATAAAACTTGATTAGCTTGTAATTTAGTATTCTGAAAGGTATTTTAAAAAATTTCTATTTAATGCAGTTAGTGTAACTTGTAAGCTATTAGGAATTACTTATTCTTACCTTAATTTTCTTTTCAGGAATTTAGTGGTTATGTTCAACAAGTAAAATATGCAGTGACAAGAATAAAAGCTGCCATGCCAAGAATCTATGAGCTCGCAGCTGGAGGCACTGCTGTTGGTACAGGTTTAAATACTAGAATTGGCTTTGCAGAAAAGGTTGCTGCAAAAGTGGCTGCACTTACAGGTTAGTGATCACGTGAATTATTTCTCATTTTCGTTTCTCATTATACTTGGTCTTTATATTTTCTGAGTGTTCCTGTCTTGAATTCTTGTGAATTTAAAGATAGAAATAATATTTTTCCATCAAACATGTGTTTCAATTCTGTTTCTGAAGTTATAATGTTAATTCTTTGGCTTTTAAAAAATGTTCCTTATAGAAGTGTATACAGCATGCCATTAAAATCTACCAGTGTTAGCTTTTTTTACTAGTTTTCAATTAGTTTCCCTTTGAAGTTTTGAATAGCAGTTTTCAAAATAGAAAAAACTGAGTGTTGAGTAAGCTATTTGAATAATAAATATATTGTAGACAGACTTCTTTTTTTTCTTATGTCATGCTGTGATAATTCTTTGAATTATTGACCTTTTTGAACCATGTCTTTTCTTTAGTGGAGAGAGTACTATACTTTAGATAATGATAACTATTATTAGGGCCAAGTTGTCATCTTCAGAAAACTCTCATTAAGATGCAGATGTTACCAGAGAGTTAGGGTAGAGATAATTATACACTGCACGTGATAGTTTACCAGCTGATTTGTCTTTAAAGCAAATTTTAATAGAAGAGAACTCTACTTTTAGGGTTTGGCAAATGTAAATTTATAAAATTTTTAACATGAGGATTATTAACTGAGAACATCTAACTCATTTTAGCACCCTGTTTTTACAGCGGATCTTGTGGGCTCCTGGCTAGTGGAGAGGATAAAGCACAGTAAAGTGGACAAAGAAACTTTTAAAAATTGTACTAGGGGCCAGACATGGTAGCTCACACCTGTAATCCTAGGCCTTTGGGAGGCCAAGGTGGGCAGATCACTTGAGGTCAGGAGTTCGAGACCAGCCTGGCCAACATGGCGAAACCCTGTCTCTAGTAAAAATAAAAAAAAAAAGCCGGGCATGTTCGCGGGCACCTGTAATCCCAGCTACTCAGGAGGCTGAGGCAGGAGACTCGCTTAAACCGTAGAGGAGGAGGTTGCAATGAGCCAAGATCGTACCACTGCACTCCAGCCTGGGTAACAGAGCAAGACTCTGTCTCAAAAAAAAAAAAAGTGTTAGGAAAGGAGTGTGGAATAAACTAGAATGAATTCTCACATACTTTTTATCTTTACTCAAGCATGGTCAGGCATCATATACATGTGTTTGCAGTAGGATTGTGTTTTTTTTTCAGTACATTTATTGTGCTTGTTATTTCATCTTTTAAATGTAGTGCCTGGCCAAGCACAGTGGAATTACACACCTATAATTCCAGCACTTCAGGAGACCAAGGTGGGAAGATCACTTGAGCCTAGGAGTTTGAGACTAGCCTAGGCAACGTGGCGAAACCCCATCTCTGCTAAAAATTAAAGAATTAGCTGGGCGTGGTGCTATGCATCTGTAGTCTTAGCTACTCTGGAGGCTGAGGTGGGAGGATTGCCTGAGCCTTGGAGGTTGAGGCTGCAGTGAGCTGTGATTGAGCCACACTGCACTCCAGCCTGGGCAACAGAGTGAGACTCTGTCTGAAAAAATTTAAAAAATGTAATACCAGATTCTTTCTACTCCTTTAAAAATGTAGACAAAATTTGAGTCTTAAATAAACATTTTTTTCTGAAGTAAAATTTTTATTTTTTCATATATTGGAACTTTCTGTTTAACTTGCTAATAGTAGAAAAATGTTTAACTTGTTCACCCATATAGGATATTTTTTCTTTTCTTTAGGCTTGCCTTTTGTCACTGCTCCAAATAAATTTGAAGCTCTGGCTGCTCATGACGCTCTGGTTGAGCTCAGTGGCGCCATGAACACTACTGCCTGCAGTCTGATGAAGATAGCAAATGATATTCGTTTTCTGGGCTCTGGTCCTCGGTCAGGTCTGGGAGAACTGATGTTGCCTGAAAATGAACCAGGCAGCAGTATCATGCCAGGTAATCACATAGCTAGTAAATGTTGGAGCTAGAACTTGACTAGATCCTAGGCATTCTTAGCTATGGAACATGTCTCTTTTTGTTTAAAGTTATCCCAAAGCTGGATACGCAAGGCACACTGTTTCAGCATGTCTGTGGTCCTCTGATCAGGACTTCTGGCCACGTCACCTAACAAGATAGGAAAAAAGAATCTGACTTAGCAGCAAGTAGTTTGAATCCCACATTCTAACAGGCTGTTAAAGTGATCAGCATGGATTGAATAAAAAGAAGTCATACCAAACTTATCTTATTTCATTTTTTGCATTGCGTTATGTGCTTGTTAGATATAGCAAGTGACACAACAGTGTATGTCTGGATTTCAGCAAGTCATTTGATTGATTCGCATGATAGTCATTGATTCCAGTGCAGAAGCGTGGGCAGTGCTGGCAGATGAATGTAGCTGGGTGAACAGTGACATTTCAGAAGTGACTAATGAAGTGACTTTAGTCTAGAAGAATATATTGGTAACAAGCTGAAGGGCTCTGCCCTTCAACACTTTACTGGTGACTGAGGGTGAAGGAAGAGAATAAATGCTAATCATATTAGCAGTTAAAAGAGTTGAGACAGCAGTACTATGGATGACAGAACTGAGTGCCATAAAGGCCATTGTAGCTTGGGCTAAAACTGACAATGTAACTTTTAATAGTGAGAAGGAAAGGCCTGACTCTAGATTTTTATAAAAATTATGGATCTGTAGAATAAGAAGAGATGAAATTTTGTTTTAAAGTACTTCATGTTGAAAAATGACATAAGGGTTTAGTTGATTGCAAATCCAAGGTGATTGCCAAAAGAAAGAGACATGGGGAGTCACAGATAAAGGAAGTAATCTGCCCAATAATCTTTGCAGTGTGTTAGCTTGCACTGGTCAGAGGAATCTGGGTTGATTCAAACTGGGAGCTTGTCCAGGGAGTATGAGCAGGGAAGTGGGGTTCCGGAGACTCATGTGATAAATAGGGAAATTGTAGCTTAGCCTCGCCTTTCCGTAGGAAGCCTCCCAAGTGTTAGTGAAGGGTTGCTTTTATAAGTGTTCTGATAGCAGCATGCACTTCTCTGTATTTACCCCCCATAATTGCCAGCTCTTCCTCCCTAGCCTCCAAGTTCTGCGAGGGCAGGGCCTGCATGTTTCTTATTCACTGTAGTGTATTGAATGTCTGGCTCCATAAATACATATAGAATGAATGAAAATCATGAAGGCGGAGAACTATATTTAATGTGTAGTTGTGGCTTCTCGTTAGCCATTGAATGATTCAGTTTGTGGCTACCCATCCTGCTTTCCCTGGTTGGTTTGTTTCATTTAATTACACTGATGGTTGGGCCTTGCTTTATTGTATATCTTACTTTATTTAATGAAATTAGATTTCTTTATTCCCTGATTATTTGCGTAAATTCTAGTCTTACTCTGTCATTGTTGGTTTTCTTGAAGGCAAGGTGAACCCTACTCAGTGTGAAGCAATGACCATGGTTGCAGCCCAAGTCATGGGGAACCATGTTGCTGTCACTGTCGGAGGCAGCAATGGACATTTTGAGTTGAATGTTTTCAAGCCAATGATGGTAAGCTTTAAATCTGATTTTTAATGTGTTTTGACCAATGTGTTTTAATGTGTTTGGCTTATTATCTTGGTTTTGTATTTCGTAAAGACTTCTAGTGATTCCACATTGGGTAGTTGGGTGACATAAGTAGCAGTTGGAAGTCAAGCGTTTATTAAGTTACCAGAATAACCCTAGATATTAGAAATTAGTTGATTTTTAACCTAAGCTATTTGATGTTTTTTTTAATAGCCCCAATTTAAGAAAAATGAAACGCCTCCCTATATGCCTGTCTCCTTCTCATGTTGCTGCTTTCTTCTTTCAAATTCAGTCTTCTTAAAAGGATAACACTACTCACTTTCATTTATGCTATAGTCACCACAGCCCAGCATAGCCGCTCCACGCTTGAATTATTCTCCCAGTCATTGGTGACTACCTCAGTCCAGCTGGCATTGCACAGTTAGTTCTTCCTTTACTAATAGTTGATGTTGACTGTCCCTCCTTGAAACATTCTTCACCCCTGGTTTCTTGAACATTTTTTCACCAGTTCTCTTTCTGCCCCCTGTCAGACTTTCTTTCATTGTTTGGCTTTACTTTCCACATACTTGAAAACATTGTGTCCACCCAAACTGTTCTTTTTCTTTCATCTTTGCAAAGATCATAGACGCATCACGTCATTTCTCATGCAGTTTCCTCAGCTTCAGATAGTGGAGCTGTTGCCATCATTTAGAGTCTTTCATCTGGACAAAGTGTTACAGCTAAAGTTTATTAGGGGCTTACTTTCTCTTGGAATATGTTGTAAATTCTAATTTTAATTTGATAAGAATACACAAATGACAAATATTGAGTATATTTAATATATTCACTAAATGTTTATTGAGTACCATTTTCTATCAGGCACTGTACTGGATACATAATAGAGATAGAGCAATGAACAAGACAGATTTCTTGCCCTCATGGAATGTGTGTTCTAGTGGTAAATAAAAACGCAGGCCACACTTTGGGAGGCCGAGACAGGCAGATCACGAGGTCAGGAGATCGAGACCATCCTGGCTAACACGGTGAAACCCCGTCTCTGCTAAAAAATACAAAAAACTAGCCGGGCGAGGTGACGGGCGCCTGTAGTCCCAGCTACTCGGGAGGCTGAGGCAGGAGAATGGCGTAAACCCGGGAGGCGGAACTTGCAGTGAGCTGAGATCCGGCCACTGCACCCCAGCCTGGGCGACAGAGCGAGACTCCGTCTCAAAAAAAAAAAAAACGCAGGCCAAAGCAGAATTCAGACTTAATTTTGCTCTCAGGTCAGATTCCAAACAGTTAACACCGGATACCCAGCATTTATAGGTGCATAACAATAAATGCCTTGTTAATCTTTGTAAAAATTTATTTTTAATATAAAATAAGGATAATCAATATTTGCCTTATTATAAGGTCATTAGTAGCAAATTAAAACTTAGATTATTGTGTCTTAGCATCCATTGTTGGAAGTCTAGTTTTCAGACTGTGGAGTTTTAGACCAGAGGATATTAGGATGTGGATATATCTTAATAAAAAATATTGGAAATGTTGCCAAAAACAAAAAAAAAAGGTCGAAACAAACTAATTGATTTTATACTGTTTTTTTTTTTTAACATTATATGAAAAGTTATTTTACAGTGACTGGAGTATTTGTTTGGTTAAAGCATAGAAAACCTGGAATTTTGGTGATTATTAGATTATGCCCTAACATTACTAATTGCCTCACACTCATGCTGAACTTTCGAACCTCTGCATCTTTGCTGCTCTTCCTTCTACGTGAAAGATTCTTTTTCTTTCTCTGGCCAAGTCCTCTCCATAAAACAGGATTTCACCAGTTCCAACAACTGGAGTTAATTTCTCTTTCTCTATGTTCTCTAACACTTCAGACCTCTGTTTTAAATACTTGCTATGGGCTATTTTGTGTTTTAGTCATTTTGTATTTATGTCTTTTTCACCTTTTTTAGATTTCTGTGCCTTCAGATGTTCATACTTTCTTTCACATTTGTTTCCTTGGGTATAGTGCCTTAAAATTTGTAAGAGTTCTATATGTTTATTGAATTGTGTATTTACTATCAACCAGCAAATAATGTTATTGGATAAAAAACATGTTACCTTAGTAATATTTCTCTCCCTCTCTCTCTCTCTCTCTCTCTCTCTCTCTCTCTCTCTCTCTCTCTCACACACACACACACACACTCTCACTCACTCAAAGATTAAAAATGTGTTACACTCAGCCAGGCTGCTGGGGGATGCTTCAGTTTCCTTTACAGAAAACTGCGTGGTGGGAATCCAGGCCAATACAGAAAGGATCAACAAGCTGATGAATGAGTCTCTAATGTTGGTGACAGCTCTCAATCCTCATATAGGTAAGTGTTTAAGGAATAATAATATCATTTTGAATGCAAAATTAAAAAGCTGAAACATTTTTAAGAGACAAGTGGATCAATGTTTGAGAACAGCAAATTTCTTTTCAATATGGTTTTAGTAAAATCTTAAAATATTTGAAATTGTGTGGAAAGATACTATATGACTTGTATGGTGTCATAGTTCTTTCAAAACTTGATCTATTATGCCTCATTTTATTTGAAATATATTGAGAAGTAGTAGTTCAAACTTATTTTAATTTTAATGGAATTCAGATGCCAAATATTCTATGCAGACCCTTGGGGAAGGTTATTTGTAAGACCTTCAGTGGGTAATGTCACTAGGTGGCACTGCTGATTAGCAATATTGAATGAACTCATTTTTCTACCTTCCCTAGATCTCTGCAATGCTTTAAATTTGTTGTTTTATTCAATTCAGAAATGGAAAGTTACAATTAAAAGAAAAAGTTTATGTATTCATTGCTTATAGTGAAAGGGAGGGAGGAAAATGCAAATATTTTGTCTAAAACCATGCTATTATATCATAAGCCTTTTTTGGAACTATAAATATTTCATTATGTAGAATCAAACATACAGATTTGGGTAGTAGACTGACCATAGAGATCCCCATTAAATAAACTATTTTCACTTTCGTAGATTTTCAGGCATTATGTTGCATTATATTATGATGTGTTAAAAGCCTTTTTCTCATTCCTCCTTTCTGCTAAGCAGAGGTTAATATATTTTCTGACTTTCTATTATAGAACAAGTTATGATTCACTTATTTGGCATAATATGGCTACTGCTTCTATAATCTTGAACTTTCAAGGCAAATTTTATATTCCTGGTTTCACATCAAGCTATAACTTCAGTGTTTTAAAATTAGAGCTCACTTGACTCTTTTAGGTAGTCAGTATGACTATGAGCCCAGTATGATATCAGTTTTTTGGTATGGTATTGAGATTGGTAATAAATGTTTGATCCATTTAAAATTATGATACATCAGCTACATCTGGAAAAACCCAAAGGGTAACCCAGGGGCTCGTGTGAGCAGTTTTCATCAGATCTTTACTTCAGAACGTGTTGCCAAAACTTT
Organism: Theropithecus gelada; assembly: GCF_003255815.1. Lineage (NCBI taxonomy): Eukaryota > Metazoa > Chordata > Mammalia > Primates > Cercopithecidae > Theropithecus > Theropithecus gelada. Next base: position 215,297,727 of record NC_037668.1, on the reverse strand, counting down.
TAAATTAGAAGTGTCTCCTAAAGTTGAATGACTGGTAAATCTTTCTTCGAATCAACTTATTGTGGCATAAAAAGAATTGTTAGAGGCCATATGAGAATGAGATGGGTCAACACCACGTCACTAGTTGACTTGGTGTGAGCCTTACAACCCTCTGAATCATGGGTTCCTTATATTCTCATTATGTACCAAGCTGGTTGTTAATAATGTCTTGTTGGACTTGACAACAGAAATGCTTAGACTTTAAAGCTATTATTAAAATAAAAGTACTGGATATATATTGATCACAAGAGTTTAACCTGTAAATTCTTTCTCAAAGCATTTCTGCTTTAAGAAAGATGCCCTTTTCAGTAAATGGCATCAATAAATGCCCTTTCAGATCAGTAAATGCCCTTTTCAACATATTTAGCATTCACAAATTCAGTTAAGTAATAAAAGTAACTATGCCCATACTTTCTTTTATAGCTGGTTAATAATTGTGTATTGACACATGCCATCTTGTTGATGATCTACTGTACTGCCTCAGCAAGCTTCTTCCTTTTGGTCATATTTCTCTGATCTTGTTTTTTTTTTTTTCTCTCCCTCATTGGTTTCATTTTTATTCCTGCTTTTTCTTCTTGACTTAAAATATGTATATATTAAGACAAGACAGCTTGCGGAACTGGCCTGCCCCCACTTTTATTAATTTGAAAAGCAAATAACTCTGAAGTAAACAGTATGCTTGTGATCTTTTATGCAGTCTGTATTTCTGCCCAGACTCCCCATTTGTGTTCCTGTAACGTCTGGGAGGAGGCCAGGGGATAGAAGCCATTGCAGTGGAGAGCCATGTAGAGAAGAGCCATTGGAAGCAGCTCTGGAAACGCCTCTCCCCAGGCCCTGCCTGCCCCTGCCTCACTGCGAGGACTTCTCCCCTCTCAGAGCCACTCACCACAGTTGCCAGATGTGCAGTGCTGTATTTTCTGCTGGACTAGAGCATTTAGTTTGTTAATGTTTCTTTAGAAAGATAATTGTTTCTAGTTAAACATGTTGTTTGAAAAATATACCCAGATGTATATTTTTATGTCTTGGTGCTATAATTTCTACTTTTTTTCCCTTATATATCTAAGTTAGTGGAAAATTTCAACTTAGGAACAAATCTGTTGGAGAAAGTGAGGCATGTTTAAGTGTTTATCTCTTAAGAAAAGTAAATGTTCAATTCTATATAAAAAATGATTATTGAGATAATCACTGTTAACTATTTTTAAAAACAAAAAAATGTCATTTAAGAGGCCCATATAGCATCAATATCAAGTAAACAATTATGTCACCTTCTGCTTTAGAAAACCAAATGTCACTACTAACCCATATGTCATCTTTTTATTTTTTTCTTCAGGGTATGACAAGGCAGCAAAGATTGCTAAGACAGCACACAAAAATGGATCAACCTTAAAGGAAACTGCTATTGAACTTGGCTATCTCACAGCAGAGCAGTTTGACGAATGGGTAAAACCTAAGGACATGCTGGGTCCAAAGTGATTTAAATAAATTTATAATGAAAATAAACATGTATACAATTTAAAAAAACAGACTCCCATTTCTTAAAAATGGATAAGTTTGAAAGGAGACTGCTATTGAACGTAAGTATTTCTGGCAGAGCAATTTGATCAGTGTATAAAACCCTGGGATGTGCTAGGTCCAAGGTGGATTAAACAAGTGTAAAATAAAATACATTTATAAAATAAGGAAAACAGACTTAAATTTTCTCCTATGTTAATTGACTTGTATTACAGTTGAATCTGTGATATTTGTGCATGTTGTCTTTGTGACTTCATAAGTTACCAATTTCTAAAGGGTTTCAATTTTGGGGGTTATTGGTGGTTTAAAAAATTGCCCGATTATATCTTATTTCATTCCCAAACCATGTCCTTAGCCACCTTTATTTTCCTTTGATTTGGTGACCAAGCCCTTCTGAGTGGGGATGTATATGTGTGTGTGTGTGTGTGTGTGTGTGTGTGTATAATAGGATAGGTTAAGAAAATTGGTACATACCTATCCCGTGTGTTAAAACACACACATCTATCCCTCCAACTTTATTTCTGTTACCACAGAGAGACCAGATCAAAGCCAGGCATGGTGGCTCAGGGACACTGACTTTGGGAGACTGCGCTTTGGGAAACTGAGGCAGAAAGATCACTTGAGCCTAGGAGTTTGAGACCAGCCTGGACAACATAGTAAGATCCCTGTCTCTACAAAAAATAAAACAAAAATCAGCCAGGCTTGGTAGTGTACGCCTGTAATCCCAGCTACTCAGGAGGCTAAGGTGGTACGATTCCTTGAGCCCAGGAAGTCGAGGCTGCAGTGAGCCAAGATCGCACCACTACACTCCAGCCTGGGTGACAGAATGAGACCCTGTCTCAAAAGAAAAAAACAACAAAAAGACATTGTGTTAAGAATTATAGGACAAGGGTTAGAAAGATAAAGGGAAGATTGGAAAGAAAGGAAAGATGTCCTGAAAGTGCGTCTTGTTCATCATCTCAAGTGCTGAGATTTTTTAGCAGAAATTCATTTGAAACAACCTTAGGGGATTTTGAATTAGCAGTTATAGGGAGTTGCAGAATAGGGTGACCCAAATCCAAAGCTAAGGAACGTATTTAAAATAGAACCAACCTCTACTATGCAGGGAGTTGGAACAGGCATTTGGTTTATTTTTTCTTCTTCCTCATATAATAATTAACAGGATCATAAGAGAAACTCTCATTAACTAAAACATCTCATCTATAAGTAGTACTCTATCAGGTACATTTTTAAAAAAATAGGATACTTACCCCTAATATTCTTGGAAAATCAGCCACATTAACACCAGCTCCTCTGTCGTAGTTTGAAGTAGTTGCTTTATATAGAATTTAAAAGTAATTTTAAAAGTTCTAGAAACATTGTGATGAAAGATGAAATTTATATATTTCTGATTTCTTAAGCGTGAATGGTCACTATTAAAAGGGGGTTCAAACTTTGAAAACTGAACTATAGAGAACCTATAGGATCTACTTTTTAGCCCATGCAATACTGTCTCTGCCAGTGTTTTTCAGAGGGTGATGCGAAGATGCTTGTGTAGCTTTAAAACAAAGCATGCTTTCCCTTGGCCCATTCTGTTTGTTTTTTTAAAAAAGATTTTTATTGGAAAATAAAATCAGCTAGATTGAATAGCAGTGCCTGGACCCCAGCAACCAAACTGGCATCTGATCTGTAGTTGTGAAACAATGTATCCACTATGATGCTGAATGTTTTGCCTTAGCAGGCATTCTCAGTCTAAATAGGCTGTCATTTGAGGGTCACTAGAGACACAATGACTTATGTAATAAAGATTACAGCAGATCAAGTTCCTAGCCTCAGACGGTCTTTGCACAGCTGTCTGATATATCCCAGCATATTATAGGCTATCATGGAATCCTTTGAGTTGGCAATCATCTTTGTGTGATGTTAGTGAAGTGAAACTGCTTTATGATGCAATCTAAATAAGGCTTTTAGAATTCCCTGCTGGAGGGTTGTACCAAAAGTCAACTTCCATGTTTTTCACTAGGGGCAATTTTGTCTCCCAGCGGACATTTGGCAATGTCTGGAGACATGTTTGGTTGTCATCACAGAGGAGGGAGGTGCTACTGGCTCTAATTGGGCAGAAGCCAGAGATGCCACTAAACGTTAATGCACAGGAGAGCCCCTCACCACCCCGCCCACAGCAAAGACTTTTCTGGCTCAAGATGTCAATAAAGCCAAGATTGAGAAACTTAAAACCAAAAAGTATGTCTCTGTAAATGCTTGCCATTCAGTTAGGCTTCACTACTTGTAGGGAGAATAGGGACAAGGGGAGTGTGCTGGGGTTGCTGTGACTTTATTCATTGAAATTCTAAGGTGTCTTAGAAATGAGCAAGAACAAGAAAGTGAAATATTAGCTGATCATGGTGCTCATGTCTTAGAATGACTTACTCCCAGCAAGGTGTCCAAAGATGTGTGCCAGATAAACTCCGTGGGGGTCAACGCCTTGCAAAAATGTCACGCCAAAGATGGAGACAAAAATAATTCACGGATCCCTATAAGCAAACCTGAAGGACCAGGGGCTTTCTTGAGCAGACAGATTTCAAATGGGGAAAGTCCTGGGACTTATGAATGAACTGGTTGGTCTGGGACTACACCCAGCTCAACACAAGCAGCAGGGAATTCATAGAAAGCCACCAGCCAAATTTACTCTTTCTTTTAATGGTTGAATTTCGTAAAAACAAACACTATATATATATATATATATATATATATATATACACAAAATTTTTTGAGAATATTTCATTCTCAAGATTATGCATGGCTATATTTTACTTTTCTTCCTCCTCAGTGTCCTTTTGGTCTCTGCAGCAGAAAGAAATCTGGGAGAGACAAATATAATAATAGAAAAGGGGTGGTATTATAAAGACAAGATTAAAACTGTTAAAGTGAATTATTTTTCTTTTTGGAGTAAATTTATTGAATTGACCACGCAGCAATTAATTTTTGAGCAATTGACTTAGACCTTCCACATGCAATCTGGGTCAGGAGAAAGAAACTGCTGATTATCGTCTGCCATTTATGACGTTAAGAAGCAGAGCGCTGAGATCATGTGTGTCAAGCCAGGTCGGTGAGAGACCTTTGTTTTGGTATCATCTGATCATCCCGGAGATACCTGCTGAGATTTCACCTTGCTCTTCAGGGCTTTCCCCAAAAGACTAACATTGGGTTCCCAGCCACAGGCCAGAGTGCTCAGACAGGTACCACAAGAGCTCGTTTCATCCTCCCTGTTTTTTCAGCATCAAACATAAGCCTATGGAACCTGAGCATGAGAAGCCCTGGGTCCTAACGGTTAAGAGATAGAAAAGAATGAGATATGGCTCCTATCACAAACATTGCTCTCTCATAGATGAACCATCTCCTAAAGAACTTGGGGTCACGCATGCTTAATTGGGCCTTAGGTGAGGAAGTGAATTTAGAAAGCCGAGTTCTTGATGAGAGCTACATGTTTTCATTAGTAACCCAGGGTGATTCATTATATCAAGACTTTTACACAGAGGTGAGATTTGAAGGTGAAAAGAATGGCCAAGGAAGAGGCAGAAGGGAGATGAGAGATAACCACTGAAGGAGAAAGACGTGGCCGTGGAGGTTAAATTGGAGTGGCTCATATTCTAGATGCTAAGGAAAGACAAGGAAAAAGCTGGTAGATTGGCTAATCCCAGAACTTTGGGAGCCTGAGGTGGGAGAATTTCTTGAGCCTAGGAGTTCAAGATCAGCCTGGGCAACATCTCTGTTTGTAGAGACCCCATGTCTACAAATAGTTTTAAAAATTAGCTAGGCATGGTGGCTCATGCCTGTGGTCCCAGCCACTTGGGAAGCTGAGGCAAGAGGATTACCTGAGCCTGGGAGGTCAAGTCTGTAGGGAGGCCTGATCATAACACTGCACCACAACCCAGGCAACAGAATGAGTGAGACTCTGTTTCAGAAACAAAAATAAAAGCCAGTAGATCCAGTGGACTTAAATTCCACCTCTGCTGTCTACTAGTTATGATTTGGGGCACCACTTTAGGTCTAGAAACCTATTTCCTTGTTCTCACAAAGGAGCTATAGGTACGTATTTCATACTCATATTCCTAAGTTCCTATGTATATCTAAAGTACCCAGCACAATGCCTGCCCCAGTTAGCTTTCTAATTCCCTGGAGACAGTGGGCAAAATTGCTAAATACTAAATTGATTTTAAGAGAGTGAAACAGGTAAAATTGGATTAGGCCATTTTTTTTTTCTTTAAGAAGAGACTATATAATTCTTCAAGAGAATTATAGTTATATTACTTAACTATATAATTTATCATCCAAACTTGAAGCCTTTGAAGAATAAAAAAAGAATAAAATAATTCAAGTTGTATAATTTTTGAAACTTTTATTGACCAAAAAATTGGGTTTATCACATTAGTGGTGCTCTAAATAGTGCTACTGAAGAGCTAATTTCAAAAATAATTATCTCCAGGTTGAGGTGGGAGGGTTGCCTGAGCCTAGGAGTTGGAGGCTGCAGTGAGCCATGATCACGCCACTGCACTCCAGTCTGGGTGACAGAGGGAGACTTTGTCTCTAAAAATAACAACAAAAAGCACCAGTTTTCTCTCCAGTAGGGTCTTAGTATTTTTACTTTTTCCATAAAACTGCCTACAGTCTTCTTTAAGTTGCATTTATGGTTAATAAATGTAAAATGTTGATATTTCCAATGAACTGTGTTCTACAGAGTTCTACAATATTTTTCACTGGGCAATTAGTCTCTCTACAGTTGCTGATGTACCTGAAAACCTCAGAGAAAATTCTACTAAATGAAAGGTACTTCCAATACCATTTTTTTGTACTGAAATGTATAAATAATATTCTCTTTTTGCTTCCACTCAGACTAACTAAATTTGATGATTTAAAAAAAAAAAAAAAAACCCAGAACTTGTCAAATAAAATGTTCCTATTTATGGTTAATTTGCCATATTGAGATGCTGCAAAATTGTAGGGCTTCTCAAGTGATTTATTCCAATAGAGAATATAAATTTGTACAACATTATAAGTCAGAATTTCATCAGATAATTTTTCTCAAATGTAGAGATTTTTCTTTTTTTTTTTCCTTCCTTATTGTATTTTTTTTTTATTATTATACTTTAAGTTCTAGGGTACATGTGAATAACGTGCAGGTTTGTTACATATGTATACTTGTGCCATGTTGGTGTGCTGCACCCATCAACTCATCAGCATCCATCAAATCGTCATTTACATCAGGTATAACTCCCAATGCAATCCCTCCCCCCACCCACCTTAATAGGCCCTGGTGTGTGATGTTCCCCTTCCCGAGTCCAAGTGATCTCATTGTTCAGTTCCTACCTATGAGTGAGAACATGCGGTGTTTGGTTTTCTGTTCTTGCGATAGTTTGCTGAGAATGATGGTTTCCAGCTGCATCCATGTCCCTACAAAGGACACAAACTCATCCTTTTTTATGGCTGCATAGTATTCCATGGTGTATATGTGCCACATTTTCTTAATCCAGTCTGTCACTGAAGGACATTTGGGTTGATTCCAAGTCTTTGCTATTGTGAATAGTGCTGCAATAAACATACGTGTGCATGTGTCTTTATAGCAGCATGATTTATAATCCTTTGGGTATATACCCAGTAATGGGATGGCTGGGTCATATGGTACTTCTAGTTCTAGATCCTTGAGGAATCGCCATACTGTTTTCCATAATGGTTGAACTAGTTTAAAATCCCACCAACAGTGTAAAAGTGTTCCTATTTCTCCACATCCTCTCCAGCACCTGTTGTTTCCTGACTTTTTAATGATTGCCACTCTAACTGGTGTGAGATGGTATCTCATTGTGGTTTTGATTTGCATTTCTCTGATGGCCAGTGATGATGAGCATTTTTTCATGTGTCTGTTGGCTGTATGAATGTCCTCTTTTGAGAAATGTCTGTTCATATCCTTTGCCCACTTTTTGATGGGGTTGTTTGTTTTTTTCTTGTAAATTTGTTTGAGTTCTTTGTAGGTTCTGGATATTAGCCCTTTGTCTGATGATTAGATTGCAAAAAGTTTCTCCAATTCTGTAGGTTGCCTGTTCACTCTGATGGTAGTTTCTTTTGCTGTGCAGAAGCTCTTTAGTTTAATTAGATCCCATTTGTCAATTTTGGCTTTTGTTGCCATTGCTTTTGGTGTTTTAGACATGAAGTCCTTGCCCATGCCTATGTCCTGAATGGTATTACCTAGGTTTTCTTCTAGGGTTTTTATGGTATTAGGTCTAACATTTAAGTCTCTAATCCATCTTGAATTAATTTTCGTATAAGGAGTGAGGAAAGGATCCAGTTTCAGCTTTCTACTTATGGCTAGCCAGTTTTCCCAGCACCATTTATTAAATAGGGAATCCTTTCTCCATTTCTTGTTTTTCTCAGGTTTATCAAAGATCAGATGGCTGTAGATGTGTGGTATTATTTCTGAGGACTCTGTTCTGTTCCATTGGTCTATATCTCTGTTTTGGTACCAGTACCATGCTGTTTTGGTTACTGTAGCCTTGTAGTATAGTTTGAGGTCAGGTAGCGTGATGCCTCCAGCTTTGTTCTTTTGACTTAGGATTGTCTTGGAGATGCGGGCTCTTTTTTGGTTCCATATGAACTTTTAAGCAGTTTTTTCCAATTCTGTGAAGAAACTCATTGGTAGCTTGATGGCGATGGTATTGAATCTATAAATTACCTTGGGCAGTATGGCCATTTTCACGATATTGATTCTTCCTATCCATGAGCATGGTATTTTCTTCCATTTGTTTATGTCCTCTTTTATTTCACTGAGCAGTGGTTGGTAGTTCTCCTTGAAGAGGTCCTTTACATCCCTTGTAAGTTGGATTCCTAGGTATTTTATTCTCTTGGAAGCAATTGTGAATGGAAGTTCATTCATGATTTGGCTCTCTTGTTTGTCTGTTACTGGTGTATAAGAATGCTTGTGATTTTTGCACATTAATTTTGTATCCTGAGACTTTGCTGAAGTTTCTTATCAGCTTAAGGAGATTTTGGGCTGAGACAATGGGGTTTTCTAAATATACAATCATGTCATCTGCAAACAGGGACAATTTGACTTCTTCTTTTCCTAACTGAATACCCTTGATTTCTTTCTCTTGCCTGATTGCCCTAGCCAGAACTTCCAACACTATGTTGAATAGGAGTGGTGAGAGAGGGCATCCCTGTCTTGTGCCAGTTTTCAAAGGGAATTTTTCCAGTTTTTGCCCATTCAGTATGATATTGGTTGTGGGTTTGTCATGAATAGCTCTTATTATTTTGAGATACGTTCCATCAATACCGAATTTATTGAGAGTTTTTAGCATGAAGGGCTGTTGAATTTTGTCAAAGGCCTTTTCTGCATCTATTGAGATAATCATGTGGTTTTTGTCTTTGGTTCTGTTTATATGCTGGATTACGTTTATTGATTTGCATATGTTGAACCAGCCTTGCAACCCAGGGATGAAGCCAACTTGATCATGTTGGATAAACTTTTTTATGTGCTGCTGGATCTGGTTTGCCAGTATTTTATTGAGGATTTTTGCATCGATGTTCATCAGGGATATTGGTCTAAAATTCTCTTTTTTTGTTGTGTCTCTGCCAGGCTTTGGTATCAGGATGATGTTGGCCTCATAAAATGAGTTAGGGAGGATTCCCTCTTTTTCTGTTGATTGGAATAGTTTCAGAAGGAATGGTACCAGCTCCTCCTTGTACCTCTGGTAGAATTCAGCTGCGAATCCATCTGGTCCTGGACTTTTTTTGGTTGGTAGGCTATTAATTATTGCCTCAATTTCAGAGCCTGCTATTGGTCTATTCAGGGATTCAGCTTCTTCCTGGTTTAGTCTTGGGAGAGTGTAAGTGTCCAGGAAATTATCCATTTCTTCTAGATTTTCTAGTTTATTTGCGTAGAGGTGTTTATAGTATTCTCTGATGGTAGTTTGTATTTCTGTGGTGTCGGTGGTGATATCCCCTTTTTCATTTTTTATTGCGTCTATTTGATTCTTCTCTCTTCTTTATTAGTCTTGCTAGCGGTCTATCAATTTTGTTGATCTTTTCAAAAAACCAACTCCTGGATTCATTGATTTTTTGGAGAGTTTTTTGTGTCTCTTTCTCCTTCAGTTCTGCTCTGATCTTAGTTATTTCTTGCCTTCTGCTAGCTTTTGAATGTGTTTGCTCTTGCTTCTCTAATTCTTTTAATTGTGATGTTAGAGTGTCAATTTTAGATCTTTCCAGCTTTCTCTTGTGGGCATTTAGTGCTATAAATTTCCCTCTACACACTGCTTTAAATGTGTCCCAGAGATTCTGGTATGTTGTATCTTTGTTCTCATTGGTTTCAAAGAACATCTTTATTTCTGCCTTCATTTCGTTGTGTACCCAGTAGTCATTCAGGAGCAGGTTATTCAGTTGCCATGTGGTTGAGCGGTTTTGATTGATTTTCTTAGTCCTAAGTTCTAGTTTGATTGCACTGTGGTCTGAGAGACAGTTTGTTATAATTTCTGTTCTTGTACATTTGCTGAGGAGTGCTTTACTTCCAATTATGTGGTCAATTTTTGAATAAGTGCAATGTGGTGCTGAGAAAAATGTATATTCTGTTGATTTGGGGTGGAGAGTTCTGTAGATGTCTATTAGGTCTGCTTGCTGCAGAGATGAGTTCAATTCCTGGATATCCTTGTTAACTTTCTGTCTCGTAGATTTGTCTAATGTTGACAGTGGGGTGTTGAAGTCTCCCATTATTATTGTATGGGAGTCTAAGTCTCTTTGTAAGTCTCTAAGGACTTGCTTTATGAATCTGGGTGCTCCTGTATTGGGTGCATATATATTTAGGATAGTTAGCTCTTCCTGTTGAATTGATCCCTTTACCATTATGTAATGGCCTTGTCTCTTTTGATCTTTGACGGTTTAAAGTCTGTTTTATCAGAGACTAGTATTGCAACCCCTGCTTTTTTTTGTTCTCCATTTGCTTGGTAGATCTTCCTCCATCTCTTTATTTTGGCCTATGTGTGTCTCTGCATGTGCGATGGGTCTCCTGAATACAGCAGACTGATGGGTCTTGACTCTATCCAGTTTGCCAGACTGTGTCTTTTAATTGGAGCATTTAGTCCATTTACATTTAAGGTTAATATTGTTATGTGTGAACTTGATCCTGCCATTATGATATTAACTGGTTATTTTGCTCGTTAGTTGATGCAGTTTCTTCCTAGCCTCGATGGTCTTTACATTTTGGCATGTTTTTGCAATGGCTGGTACCGGTTGTTCCTTTCCATGTTGAGTGCTTCCCTTCAGGGCCTCTTGTAAGGCAGGCCTTGTGGTGACAAAATCTCTAAGCATTTGCTTGTCTGTAAAGGATTTTATTTCTCCTTCACTTATGAAACTTAGTTTGGCTGGATATGAAATTCTGGGTTGAAAATTCTTTTCTTTAAGAATGCTGAATATTGGCCCCCACTCTCTTCTGGCTTGGAGAGTTTCTGCCGAGAGATCTGCTGTTAGTCTGATGGGCTTCCCTTTGTGGGTAACCCGACCTTTCTCTCTGGCTGCCCTTAAGATTTTTTCCTTCATTTCAACTTTGGTGAATCTGGCAATTATGTGTCTTGGAGTTGCTCTTCTCGAGGAGTATCTTTGTGGCGTTCTCTGTATTTCCTGGATTTGAATGTTGGCCTGCCCTGCTGGGTTGGGGAAGTTCTCCTGGATGATATCCTGAAGAGTGTTTTCCAACTTGGTTCCATTTTCCCCTTCACTTTCAGGCACCCCAATCAGACGTAGATTTGGTCTTTTTACATAATCCCATACTTCTTGCAGGCTTTGTTCATTTTTTTTTCTTCTTTTTTCTTTAGATTTCTCTTCTCGCTTCATTTCATTCATTTGATCCTCAGTCGCTGATACTCTTTCTTCCAGTTGATCGAGTCAGTTACTGAAGCTTGTGCATTTGTCATGTATTTCTTGTGTCATAGTTTTCATCTCTGCCCGTTCGTTTATGGCCTTCTCTGCATTAATTATTCTGGTTATCAATTCTTCCACTCTTTTTTCAAGATTTTTAGTTTCTTTGCGCTGGGTACGTAATTTCTCCTTTAGCTCTGAGAAGTTTGATGGACTGAAGCCTTCTTCTCTCATCTCGTCAAAGTCATTCTCTGTCCAGCTTTGATCCGTTGCTGGCGATGAGCTGCGTTCCTTTGGAGGGGGAGATGCGCTCTTATTTTTTGAATTTCCAGCTTTTCTGCCCTGCTTTTTCCCCATCTTTGTGGTTTTATCTGCCTCTGGTCTTTGATGATGGTGACGTACTGATGGGGTTTTGGTGTGGGTGTCCTTCCTCTTTGTTAGTTTTCCTTCTAACAGTCAGGACCCTCAGCTGTAGGTCTGTTGGAGATTGCTTGAGGTCCACTCCAGACCCTGTTTGCCTGGGTGTCAGCAGCAGAGGCTGCAGAAGATAGAATATTGCTGAACAGTGAGTGTACCTGTCTGATTCTTGCTTTGGAAGCTTCCTCTCAGGGGTGTACTCCACCCTGTGAGGTGTGGGGTGTCGGTCTGCCCCTAGTGGAGGATGTCTCCCAGTTAGGCTACTCAGGGGTCAGGGACCCACTTGAGCAGGCAGTCTGTCCGTTCTCAGATCTCAACCTCCGTGTTGGGAGATCCACCGCTCTCTTCAAAGCTGTCAGACAGAGTCGCTTGGGTCTGCAGAGGTTTCTGCTGCTTTTTGTTGTTGTTGTTGTTTAGCTGTGCCCTGTCCCCAGAGGTGGTGTCTACAGAGACTGGCAGGCCTCCTTGAACTGCTGTGAGCTCCACCCAGTTTGATCTTCCCAGGGCTTTGTTTACCTACTTAAGCCTCAGCAATGGCGGGCGCCCCTCCCCCAGCCTCGCTGCTGCTTTGCGGTTAGATCGCAGACTGCTGTGCTAGCAATGAGGGAGGCTCCGTGGGCATGGGACCCTCCTGGCCAGGTGTGGGATATAATCTCCTGGTGTGCCCCTTTGCTTAAAGCGCAGTATTGGGGTGGGAGTTACCCGATTTTCCAGGTGTTGTGTGTCTCAGTTCCCCTGGCTAGGAAAAGGGATTCCCTTCCCCCTTGCGCTTCCCAGGTGAGGCGATGCCTCGCGCTGCTTCAGCTCTCGCTGGTCGGGCTGCAGTAGCTGACCAGCACCGATTGTCCGGCACTCCGCAGTGAGATGAACCCAGTACCTCAGTTGATAATGCAGAAATCACCGGTCTTCTGTGTCACTCGCGCTGGGAGCTGGAGACTGGAGCTGTTCCTATTCGGCCGAGATTTTTCAAGTTAAACCTCATGCATGATTTGACCTCTCATCATTTACTTTGTTCAGTTCTTGTTTTTGTTGAGACAGATTTCAGTGTCTTCCTGCTTGCAAGCTTTTTCTCAATCATTGCAATTCAAATTTAAGAGGTAAGAACCCCTGAAATTTTGGTGCTACATTTATTAAATACCTAGATTAAAGATTTCTAACTGTATTAGTTTCCTGTGGCTACCATACACATCACCACAAATCTGATGGCTTAAAACAACAGAAATTTATTATCTCACAAGTCCTGGAGGGCAAAAGGCTGAAATCAGTTGCATAGGACTGGTGCTTGTGGCAATCCTTCACCCACGGCTACATAACTCCAGTCTCTGATCTCATGGTCACATTGCCTCCTCCTCTTCAGCCTGTATCAAATCTTCCTCTGTCTCCCTTATAAGAATATGGACACATGTGATGGCATTTAGGGTCCACTAGGGTAATACAGGACAACTGCCCAGTCTCAAGATCCTTAATCACATCTGTGAAGTCCTTTTTGGCCATATAAAGTAACATTCACAGTTTTTAGGAGTTAGGACTTATATATCTTTGACAGCCATTATTTAGCCCAAAACACTAAATAATATTAAACAAATTACTGCTGGGTGCAGTGGCTCGCATCTATGATCCTAGCACTTTGGAAGGCCGAGGTGGGTGGATTGCCTGAGCTCAGGAGTTCAAGACCAGCCTGGAAAATGTGGTGAAACCCCATCTCTACTAAAATACAAAAAATTTCTCGGGCATGGTGGTGTGCACCTGTAGTCTGTAGTCAGCTACTTGGGAGGCTGAGGCACGAGAATTGCTTGAACCCGGGAGGCAGAAGTTGCAGTCAGGCAAGATTGCACCACTGTACTCCAGTCTGGGCAACAGAGCGAGACTCTGTCTCAGAAAAAAACGAAACAAAACAAAACAGAAAACTAAAATTTAGAAGATACATTCACAAAAATATTCCACTGTAGGATGCTTAAGATGATTTATGAGGTAATAACTCTTAAGAGCTGGAGAAAACGTGTGTACCACCAACCTATTTTGTTTTTGACATCAGCTTTATCACAAAGCTTTTTGATTCAGTTCCTCTAAAATTGCATGTAAAAATAGTTATACACATTGACAAAGACAGTCCCTATTTCAATCGGGAAAATATCACAGCTTGTTTGAATTGTGTTTGGACCACAACCAGCTCCAAATACACTTTTGTTCCACCGGCTTCTTAATTTAGTAAAAACATTGCTTTTACCACAACTGTGTGCTCCACCAAAATAAGTCTCTGTATTACTTCTGTATCAAATTACTTTATCTTCAGTGTTGAGGTTTTTAATAGAACTTAACAATAACATTCACGATATTGTTTCACCTTCAACACCTCAACAAAAATAACTTCCAGCTATTACTGGAAATAGTTGACTTTCTATTTGAAACATGTGATAACTGATACAAAGATGGCATTATTTAACTCTTCTACTAATGAGTAAAACATCATGAATTAGACCATGAACAGGACATGTATTTATAGTCTAAAAGCTGACATGAAAAGGCAGAGCCTCACCTTGCTTGACCCTGGCTGGGAATGTGCACATCAAATGACCCACATTTTTTGCCACTCTGTGCATGTTCACAAATGACTGCAAAACCGCCAGAAATATTGATTTTGGGGTAACAGATTTTTGTGAGTAAGTGAATTAGCAAATACGGAATCTGCAAATTTTGATGCTTGGTTGTGTTACTGAGCTCTTTTCCAAGAAATAGGTATAAATTGATGGTGCTACTAGCAATTGTATGTGGATTCTTTTTCAGCCAACAATTATCATTGTCATTTCAAAAAATTGCTGAACTAAAATTTTAAGTACCTTATGGTTTTTGTTTTAATTTCTTTGATTACTGTTGTAGTGACAAGTTATTTACATATTTATCAGTCATTTGTTTTTCTATAAATTTCCTGTTCCTTATTTTTATTTTTCTCTTAGGAAGTGAGTGTTTTTATATGCATTTGAATGAATTTTGTATATATCAAGTTCATGGACCCTATGACATATTTTGTGTAAATATTTTTTTCCCAGTTTTCTGTTTGCCTTATAACTGGGTCTGCAGAATGTTTTGACATGCAGAAAATTTGCATTTTTTGTAGCATTCTCAAATCCATCAAATTTTTCCTTAAACTCTTTCATTTTATTTGGAAAGAAAGGAAAGAGGCCGGTCTTTTGCTTGAGGGACTAGGAAAGTCCAGGAAAGTTGTATTTCTGCTTGTTTTTCCTCTTCCTTTCTTCCTTCTCTTCCTTTTTTAAAAAGATACTAAACTCTGAAGTTTTTACTGACAAAGAGACTTGAAGTGAAAATAGACCAAAGATATAAGAGAAAGGATGTTTGATGAAGTATGTCCCAGAAGAAACAAGAATGATTACCACAGAGAGCTTAACTTCAATTCACCAAGAAGCATGACTTTTATTTTAAACTGGGGATGCTGAAGTAAGGAGCAATGAAGTGACCTAAAGATAGGTATTTTATTATCTTCTGTAGTTTCTGTGCCTCAGAGAGCCTGGCGTGTGGAGGATGCTCAACAGTTCTTCAGTAGCTGACATTTGGAGGCATAGCTAGGATCATGATCAAGAACTCTCTTCTTGGGAGGCTGAGACAGGAGAATTGCTTGAACCTGGGGCGGAGGGGGGGAGGTTGCAGCGAGCTGAGATTGTGCCACTGCACTCCAGCCTGGATGACAGAGTGAGACTCTGTCTCAAAACAAACAAACAGACAAACCTCTCTTCTTTTTTAAAAAATGTGCTACAATGAACTTTTAGTTTCTTTGAGTACCATGCCTTACTGGTACACATTTGAAAGAATATTTTTCTGATTGAAACAACATAATAATAGGTAGATACACCTTTAGCCCAGTGATACGAAGAGTCTTGGTCTCTACTGTTATCCCCTAAAATTTTCTTTAGAAATCAAGAATGAAAGGAAAACACTTCTATTTAGGCCATGTCTGCTCAATGGCAGAAAGTCAATTGCCTTTCCTGTCAGAAACTAACTTAAAGAGCTTTAATTTTATGTTGAAAACTGTATTGAAGATTGAATTGCCGAGAAAACCACAACCCAGAATTATTCTGGAGCAGGCCAGATTGACTTACCATACCAACCAACGCTTTGTGGTGTACAGGGAGGATGTTTGTTTGAATAAAACTTGTATGTTCTTGTGATTGTCAAACCAACCAGTGAAGGTGATAGAAATAGTCAGCTTCTCACAATAGTAGCTAAAAATGTGGGGGTTTTTTTGTTTGTTTTTGAGACGGAGTCTCACTCTGTCGCCCAGGCTAGAGTGCAGTGGCGCAGTCTTGGCTCACTGCAACCTCCACCTCCCAGGTTCAAGCAATTCCCCTGCCTCAGCCTCCCGAGAAGCTGGGATTACAGATGTGTGCCACCACGCCCAGCTAATTTTTATATTTTTAGTAGAGATGGGGTTTCACCGTGTTGGTCAGGCTGGTCTCCAACTCCTGACCTCGTGATTCCAAGATGTGTTAATTTCAATTAGAACTACTTCAAACACATTTCACAGTTTTTACAAGGTGGAAAGTGCTTTACCAGAAAGTATCTCAATAGAGGATTGGTTTTTATTTGCTTTTTAAAACATTGACGCATTAATCAAGAAAATTACCAGGGTAACTTACAAATTTTTGATTTTTGATGATACAGCTCTATATGGTTTCATTTGGTATGTGAGTAGACACACAAAACAAAAACACAGGTTTAGAGTTACACCTTTTAGTCATCTTTTTAGGGGGAAAGAAAAATTAAACCAAGAACATTTCTTAGACCAAAATAATCTTAAATGAAATTAGATGAATTTTCATTCTACTTGAGATGAGATGCCAATAAACTAAATTCTTCTGATTTTGTTATTTTTAGTTATATTTATAATTATCATTATTTAGATTCAATTTAGTTAGCATATTTTCTGGCATCCATTTCTATTAAAGTTTAAGAATGCTGCTTCAAGGACTGAATTATGATATATCTTGCCAAAATGTAATTTTGATTATAATATTTATCTTGTATATCCAATGACAGATATATTTGAATAAAAAGGACCTGTAACAGTAATTCTGACCCTAGTTGTTGGAGAAGGGCACACTAGAATCCCTTTGGGAACTTTTAAAACGTTGATGCTCAGCTTCACTTCTCATGAATTAAGTCAGAATTTCTGAGGGAAGGGACCAGCTATTGGCATTTTTATAAAAAACTCCCCAAGTGTTTTTTATGTGGTGTAGCCAGGATTGGGAACCAGTAATCTGGGTAACACAATGGTAATTTTTAATACATAAATTAGCAATTCACTGTATTCAAGATAAAATGGTAACCATTTTTGGTACATCTCATGAATGTACATTTTATCATTCTTGTTACGAAGCTGTTTAGATCATCTGGGCAGGATTTCACATTATCAGTCTCTTCTGTTCTTTTAAGTTCTCTAGTTATTTCTGCGTTATTTCCTTGAAGTCTTAAAAAAACTTTGATTATTAAGAAGGAAAAACTTCATTGCTATTTTATCCTAATAATCAAATATTTGTTTCAAAAGTGATTTTCCTGTTTCACGTGTGGCGAGAATAGTAAGATTGTAATTTCCTGGAATTTTGTGTCATTTTCCCCAAAATAATAAAACCCTTCTTCAACATACATACTGTTAGCAAATATTCTCTACTGACATTCTGATTTTAATGTAAGCAATATTTATACTTTATACTTTCATAATCAATCATTAGATGTAATTTTATTGATTATTCATCAATATCCCTTTCAATATTCCCCCATCCTAAATGAGCATGCATTTCAGAAAATTATCCTGACTGTATAAGTTCAAAAACTAAAACACCGTAAATATGTCACATAAGATTTCCCATTCTGTGTAATTGTCCTTGACATTGGACTTCCTGCCTTTGACTTTAGGATATACTAAGAAGTCTAGGAAGACAACCTGAGCTGAAAACTAGGGTGTGTTTGTGTCTGGGTTGCTTTTGTTAAATTATGGAACATTTCTCTTTCTCAATTTGTTTGAACCGAAAAACTGGATTAAAGACTTCCTGTCACCTAATTTCAGGTTTTTTTTTCCCCCCCCCAGCTATGAGACTAGCACCTAGTGTTTGCCTCACTGACCAACCACTTTTTAAATATTAATTCATTTTGTTAAACGTTTTATTTTGACCTATTTTTGACTTACAGAAAAGTTGGAAAAATTGTACAAAAAATTCCTTTATGTCTCACCAGCTTACTTACCCTTATGTGAACATCTTACATCATAACCATAGCACGATGGTCAAGAACAGAAAAGTAACATCAGTATAATATTAATTATAGATGTTTTCCCAAATTTCACCATTTTTTTCCATTATCATCCTTTCTCTGTTCCAAGATCCTACCTGGGATCCCACATTGCATTTAGTTAATTCTTCTTAGTCTCCTGTCTGTAACAGTTTTTCAGTTCTTGGTTTTATCTTTTATCACTTGACACTTATGAAGAGTATTGATCTGTTGTTTTGTTTTAGAGATCAGGTCTTGCTATGGTGCCCAGGCTGGAGTGCAGAGACTAGTGACAGGTTTGATCATAGCTCACTGCAGCCTCAAACTCCCGGCCAAGACATCTTCCTGCCTCAGCCTCCTAAATAGCTGGGACCACAGAGTGCAATATGCCTGGCTGGACCAGTTGTTCTATAGAATGTCTGTCAATCTGAATTCTTCTGATACTTTCTCATAATTGGAATGAAGTTACGGATTTTTGGCAAGAATGCCACAGAAATGGTGTTGTGGTGTCCTCAGGGCATCATACTAAGGGGTTGATAATCTCTGTGTCTTATCATTGATATTTACTTTGATTGCTTTGGTTAGGTGAGTGTCTGCCATGTTTTTTACTGTAAAGTTACATTTTTCCCTTTGTAGTTAATATGTATCTTGGGGAAATACATTGAAACTTGCAAATTCTATTCTCAAACTTCCATAAATTTTTGCATCCATGAGAGTCATGAGAGTACCTTGTCTGTCTATGATAATTACTATTGTGGTAGTTGCCTAATGGCGATTATGGATTTTTATCTTCTCCATTTATTTAAATTCTACTATGAGAAAGAGCCATTTCTTTCACTGTTTGTTTGCTTATTATTTATAACAATTTGGAACCATATTTATTTATTTTATTCTGTGTGTTCAGTACTACCATTATTTACTTAGTGACTCAATTTGCTCTAACGTTAACCAGTCAAGTGAGCCCTTGTACTTAAACAAGCCTTATTTTATTTTATTTTATTTTTTAGTGTTTCCTTTATTTTCTGGGACCACAAGATGTTCTTTACTTTCTATTCCTATGACCTCCAAACATTTCCAAAATAGGACTGATCCCATGAGGGCACTCTATTAACTTTGAAGTAGTGAGCTACTGAGTTCATGTGACTGGTAGTATCTACTCTGTGAATTAGTTCACTTCTATGTCACAAGCGACACAACTGTCAAATAAGAATCACCTGTGCCTACTACTGTTCCATAATACTAGTCGTGGCTGAATATTTACCAAGTACCACGCACAAATGAAAATAAGCTGACTTCATGCTTTTGCTTGGGGAGTATGTATGTTGTGTGTCTTCAAATGAAACAAGGACATTTTAGATTATTGTAGATGCTTCGAGGGATATGGGGGCTGATTTTTAAAAAGAATACATGACCATAAGGTGGCAATAACACAGATAAGCTTTATTTCCTTTTGACAGGTTTGCATGCAGGAGAAGTCCCTCATAGCATGAGATCTTCTAGAGTAAAGTACAGGGAATGACCACTCAGAAGGAGTGGAGGGCAAGGGAACTTCCAGGGAAGAGGGAAATTTGATAGAGGGCTATGTGTCTCAATAACGTCATTAGCAGCATGGCAAGAGTCTGACTCAGACGGCTCCAAAGGGCGGCAGCAGCTTGGGGTCTTTAGGGCCCAGAACTTATCTGTTGCTAGCAGATGTTTGGAGCAGTTTTACTGAGTACACAATACAGACGGGCTCTAAGTGGCTACAAATATGCTAATTTGGACTATCTGCTTATTTGGACCGATTTAACAATTGGATGTGTAAAAATTTGAGTTTGGAGCTATCAGACTTTTGAGTTAGTGGGTTTCTGCCTGCAGCGAAGAAATGAACCATCTAGGGCCCAATACACAGATGCCATTGTTGACTCATTTATATAATATTCATAAAGCAGCACTATGATTTTTCATGCTACAGCAACTCTCAGTTTCATGAATGTAATGAATCATTATTAAAGGTGAGCTGGATGGCTGAGCAGCTTGTCAATCTTGATTTACGCAGTAAGAATGATACGTTATTAGCATAGGACTATTACAATAGTAAGATCTTAAAACTGGCCTTGCAATTCTATTCCTCCCACCATATGGGCATCCAATAAGTGCCTTGATTTACACAGTAAGAGTGATACGTTATTAGCATAGGACTATTATGGTAGTAAGACCTTAAAACCTGTGTTACAGTTACATTCCTCCCACCATGTGGGCAACCAATGAGAAGCTGAAGATGGCATGCAAATCCTAATTATCTACTCACTCCATATCTATGGGGACTTGGGGAGAATCTGAGGTGGCACCTGTGGTGGAGTGGACAATGTTGGACTTGGAGTTCAAAGTCATCTCCAGATCCTAATACTGTTATTTGCTTGTCCCATGACCCATAGGTAGAGGATTTAATTCTGTAAAGCCAGTCTTCTCCGCAAAATGGGTATAAAACTGTCTCACGTGGTTATTGTTGGTGCTAGAACAACACCAACAGCGTTACATCCTGAGTCCCAGAAAACAAAGGCTGCCCAGAATGAACTTTTATAGGTTGTTTATAGTCTGTGTGATGTCATAATAGAAGATCTCCCTACAGGGAGGTTTGCATGCAGGATGATGTGATTGGAATGGTATGGAGACAGCCACTCTGCAATGTTGACTCAAAGATCCACTACATCATAATGCTCCAAGAAGATAAGGACCGCATGTATTTTGTCTACTTCTGAATACCCAAGATTTTCCAGAGTACCTGACATAGAGTAGGTACTATATAAAGACATTATTTGAACCACTTCTTTGAGAAAACCTCAACTAAACGCATTTATGGAAGATAAGTTCTAGATATCTATGTACAACATTGTGCCTAGAGTCAGCATTGCTATGCTGTGCACTTGAAAATTTGTTAAGAGGATAGATCTCATGTTAAGTGTTCTCATCAAACAATCCCTGATAAATTCAAATATCTATTAAATCATTAGTGTCTTGATTGATAGTAATCAATCAAATTAACTTCACTTAGCAGTATCCTAAGGGAATGGGGCATAATTTTGATGAAAGGAGGTTTAGAGCATGGGATATTGTTGAGTAAGGAAAGCTAAGGTGCTGGGGCAGGTGGTCACCAAACAGCCAGTGGGGGGTCAGAAGAGGTTAAATGCACTGGGAGGGAAACACTGAAACCTATGAGAGGGCTTATGAATATGGTCACTTAAAACAAACACGGACAACTTCCTAAGGATGAGTTCTGTGCCTATTGCTGTGTGCAGACAGCAGCACAGGAAAAGGGAGACAGAGGAGAGGGAGTGGAGGAAGGTAAATGACAGACACATGGATCCAGGGAAGAAGAAGAGAAGCGTGAAAAGAGGGATAAAGAGAAAAATGAGACACCAGCAATGCTGAGAGTTCATGTCATTTGTTTTCCAGAGCTCCTAATCGACTCAAAAACTTCTCGGCATAGGCCAAAGTCCTCATGTAACTCTTTTTTCCCTATCTTTCCTACTCACAAATCTCAACATTTGTCTTTGAAAGGTACTCATCTACTTCTCAAATATTGTTCCTACAGATAGAAGTCTTTAGAATCTGAATACTATTTTGTGTCTCAGCCACCAAAAAATAAAAATAAAAATAATGGAGAATAATTGGGCAAATTGAGGATATGAACGCCAGAAGAAACAATGTATTTTGACAAGAAAAATTGGTTGGCAAATGTTAAGGTTTTTATGAGTAATCATCATGGTGATTCTTTAAGTAATTATAATTTGTTCCACACTCTGTCACAGTTGTTTTGATTGTGGCTTTTTATTAATGAAGAAAGTTACTTAGTTGTCCTTATTTTTAGGAAGAGATTCACAGTATTGAAATATTTCAAATACCAATGATGTTAAATTTCTTGAATATTTTCCCTTTGTACTGTCTGATGAGTCATTGGACTATCATTCTGTCCCAAGAACATTATAGTGACACCAGTCTTAGTCACAAAATCATTACTGTCATAAAGTAAGGGGGCAGGATATGGGAAGAAATCTACACAATGAGACAAACCTGGCTTAATCTTACAGTTGCAATTATTACCCACATTTTTAAAGCAAATTTATTTTGAAGTAAATTTTCAAATTTTCCAATGCTTAGTTGCCCTATCATTAGCCTGTCTCCAGATGAATGAGGTCTCGGGGCTGCAGGCATGAGTAGTTTGGATGCTGTGGCTTCGTAATTGAATTTTCTTTTTATAAGCATGGTAAATGAGGACTAGGAGTATTATTCTACAGGAACTGAGTGCAGCCACTGATGTAAGCCCAGATGTGCTCTGTTGTACCATAGAAACATGAAGATAGAGCACCTCTGCAGGCTATGTGGTTCAGTCCTTAGCTGAAGTATAAACACATAATAAAAATGCTCTTACAAACTTTCACATGGAGGAGACAGACACTGAATATTGGTTGATCAGTAAGGCATTTGCATTGGTAAAGCACTACATACTGTTGAAAAGTCTAAATAAAAGATCTGTTTTCAAATATGACATATAAATCAAATAGTTCATGTGTAGGAAGATAGGATATATAAGAAACAATATATGTAAGAAATATGATAAATAATCAAAAGTTCTTGTGTAAGAATTAAAGCAGGTAGCTTTCCTAGTGATGTTACAACACGTCAAAATATAATACAGTATTGTGACTTTCACTTTTCAGTGTGACAACGAGTTACAAGTGGAACAACACATAGAACTGGCTATTTTTTTCACTATTTCACAGAATTGGGTGGCCGAGGATTTGACAATGGGTAAGAAAGATGACCTGAATGGTGAATGCTGCAAACCTGTCTCCTTTATTAATAAACAAATTCAAACCCAAAGAAACTGGTGAATAATATCTATGCTATTTAACAAACATTCTTTCAACAATAAGGATTTAGTCTTTACTTTGTCTTTGGCTCTCCATTAGGCCTAAGGTTCAAAAGATAAAAGAGACAGCCTCAATCTAAAGTCTAAATGATTGGTCAGGGAATCATGAGACACAAAAACAGTGATGGGAAAATATTCCTGGCAAAGAATACACTAATAATCATTTTCACATTTCCCTGCAGTGTCTCCATTTACTCATAGGTAAAATTGATGTTTGGGAAAATCCTCAAATAGGTCATCCTTCTGTTGGACCCACATTTAACTGCTCCAAATAACTGATCTTTGCTGGCTTTATTAAACTATCAAGTATCAAAATTCCACAGCTTTTCAGCAGAGCCTGCTGCTTCCATCTATTTTGTACAGGGATTTCTTTCTTATTTCTCTCTGAATTGTTTTGGTGATCTAAGGTCATTCACTCTGACTTTGTCACTAAGCAATATCTTCTGCTGGCACAGAAAATCATTCGTAAGGAAACTTCTCTTTCTTCTTGTCAGTCAAAATGTGCTTCCTTTAATCTTTTCCTTCAGGCCTATTTTTCATCATGCTGTCTTTCCCTGGGACTTTTCCTTTATTTGAGGCGGGCAGGTGATGGGCACAGAAGCCAGTCTACTTGCTTTAAAATGGACCCAACCATTACTAAGAATAACATTCATTGACGAACAACTATTAAATGCCTATTCTGCGACAAGCGCTGTGCTAGGGACTGGGTCTGCACACACAAATTGTATGTGATCCCTGTTCTTGGGACTAGTGGTCTAGGAAAGGGAGACCAATACTCAGAAAAATGTGCAAAAAAAAGTGTGATAAGGCATTGTGGGTGTCATAAAGAATATGGAAGGTTGAAGGTAGGCACCAATCGAGGGGCCAGTTTTGGGTGGTGTTTATCAGGGCTTCATGGGAGTAGTGACCCTTGGGCTTTATTGCAGTTTGAAAAGATGGGCAGAAAATGGGTGGGACAAAGTATCACCTGTCCATATCTTGCTACCCATTTGTAGAACTTTTTAGATGTGCAGAGAAGACAAGGCAAATTTATTTTCCCCTCAATTGTTTGAAATTTATTGCCTCATCTATAGGCAATTTGGTGAACTTCCATGTGTACATGAAAAAAAAAAAAAAGCAGTGTGGTGATTTCTCAAAGAATGAAAAACAGAATTAACATTTGACCCAGCAATCCCATTATTGAGTATATATCCCCTAAAATACAAATCATTCTGCCAGAAAGCAACTTGCATGAGTATGTTCATGGCAGCAGTATTCATAATAGCAAAGACCTGGAATCACCCTAAATTCCTATCAATGATAGACTGAATAAAGAAAATGTGGTACATAAACACCATGGAATACTATGCAGCCATAAAAAAGACCGAGATCATCCATCTCCATCCTTTGCAACAACATGAATGGAACTGGAGGCCATTATCCTAAGTAAACTAACGCAGGAACAGAAAACAAAATATTGCATGTTCTTACTTATAAATGAGAGCTACATGACAAGAACACATGAACACAGAGAGGAACAACAGATGCTAGGGTCTGTTGAGGGTGGAGGGTGGGAGGAGAAAGAGGATCAGATGAAATGCCTATCAGGTACTATGCTTAGTACATGGATGAGGAAATGATCTATATATCAAACCCCTGTGACGCAAGTTTACCTATATACCATACCTAAGGCACATGTACTTCTGAACCTTAAGTAAAAGTTAAAAGAAAAAAACCTTTAATATATTCGAATATATTCTGCTGTAATTTGGTGTAGTGTTCTGGAAATGTCGGTCAGGTCAAGGTGGTTGATAACAGTATTCAGGCCTTTTATAGCCTTACGAATACTTTCATCCATTCTTGTCTACTTGTCTATTTGTTCAAGATTTTAGTTTCCAACTTTGATTATGAATTTATTTCTTCCTTCAGTTTTCTCAGTTTTTTTCCTCATAAGTGTTTAAACTATATTATTATGTGCATTAGAGTTCTTATGTCTTCTTGATGAATTTCTCCTTTGCTTATTATCAAACATCCCATTTATCTCTTGTAATATTCCTTGTCTTGAAGTCTATTCCAGCTTTCTTATTTTCTGCATGGTATATTTTTTCCATTCTTATACTTTCAAACTTATTTGTGTTATTTGATTCAAAGAGCATCTCTTGTAGGCAACATAGAGATGCATCCTGCCTTTTTAAATTAGCTACTCTCTGCCTTTTCCTTAGTGTTTTAGTTCACTTATATGCGTTGTAACTATTGATATGGCATGGTTTAATTCTTCCATCTTACTGTTTTTTAAATTTCTCTTTTCCATTTTTTGTTGCTCTGTTTTTCATTTCTTGTGTGCTTTTGGGTTGTTTGGATATTTTAGCATCTCATGGTATTTCTTCTGCTGAATTCTTACCCATATCTCTTCCTGTGTTTGTAATGGCTGCTCTGGGGCTAATAATATGCATCTTTAATCTATCAAAGTCTCTTTAGAATCAATTCCTACCACTTCACACTTTTCACCTGACACTTCCTACTTCATATTGCTAATTTCTCACCTCACTTCTACCACCATGCACTTCCCGTTTTTCACTTCCCAAATAAAGCAACCTTAGAAGAGTATAACTCAATTTCATTTCTCTATGCTTCATGCTATGCCTTAAATTTCACTTCTACATGTATTATAAATCCCACCTTGATTTAAACAGTGAATTGCCTTTTAAGAAATTGTCTTTTAAGAGAATAAGGCAACAGCTTTTTGTGATATTAATCAATTTATTGACTGACTGGCACTTTCCTTTATTTCCTGTAGATTTCACTTTTCATCTTCTATCATCTCTTTTCAGTCTCAAGAAGATTCTTTAGCATTTCTCATAAGTCTCTTGGTGATGAATTTTTTCAGCATTTGTTTTTCTGAAAATGTGTTCATTTTATCTTCAATTTTGAAAAAAAAATTTTTTTTGAGACAGAGTCTTGCTCTGTTACCCAGGCTGGAGTGGAGGGGTGCAATCATGGTTCACTGCAGCCTTCACCTCCCGTGCTCAAGTGATCCTCCTGCCTCACCCTCCCAAGTAGCTGGGACTACAGGTGCACGCCACCATGCTTGGCTAAATTTTTTTTGTTTTTTTACATTTTGTAAAGATGAGGTTTCACTATGTTGCCCAGGCTGGTCTTGAATTCCTGGGCTCAAGAGATCTGCCTGCTTCTGCCTCCCAAAGTGCTGGGATTACAAGCATGAGCTACCACACCTGGCCAATATTATTTTATGGTTATAGAATTCTGAGTTAGCATCTATTTCTTCTGGTACCTATTTAAAGTGTAAATTGAATAGTTTCCTCCTTCCTGATGCCTAGTCCTTTTTGTATATGTGGTTAGCAAATATTTTTTCCCAATGTGTAGCTTATCCTTTCATCCTCTGAATATGGTCTTTAGCACGGCAAAGGTCTTAACTTTTGATGAAGCCCTATAATTTATAAAGGATTCTGTTTATGAGTTGTGCTTGTGAGTTGTGCATCTTTAGGAGTTGTGATTGTGTCAAATCCAAGCACACTTTGCCTAGCGCTAGATCCCAATTCCAATGATATTCTATTATTTTAAAAATATTTTTATTGTTTGTGTCTTACATTTAAGGCTTAACATCAGGTGGAATGGCTCCTCCTTCTTTGTCTAGATCGTTTTAACTACTCCAGAGTGTGTGATCTCTCATATAAATTTTATTTTATTCTGTTTTATTTATTTATTTATTTATTTGAGGTGGAGTTTCACTGTTGTTGCCCAGGCAGGAGTGCAATGGCACGATCTCAGCTCACTGCAACCTCCACCTCCGGGGTTCAAGCAATTCTCTCGCCTCAGCCTCCTGAGTAACTGGGACTACAGGCGCCCCCCACCACGCCCAGCTAATTTTTTTTTTTTTTGCATTAAATCTATAGGTAAATTTTGGCAGAATTTTTATATTTATTGTTTTTTTCCAATGCACGGAATTGGTATATCTCTACATCTATTAAAGTGTTCTTTGATTTCTTTCATCAGCATCTTGTAATTTATATCATAAGATCCTGCACATGTTTTGTTAAATGTGTAGTTAAGTATTTCATTTTCTTTGGAACCAATTGTAACTAGTATTGTGTTTGTAACTTCAGTTTCTGCATGTTCATTGTTAACATGTAAAATGTGATTAATATTTGTGTGTGTATGTGTTGATCTTGTCTCCTGTAACCTTGCTGAACGTGTTCTATTTTGAACATGATGAGCATAAGGGTTTTGGGGAAATTAGGTGAAGACGTTCTACAGAAAATTAGGTATGTGTAAGCCTGAGACTTGGTCACGGTTGGGGAGAGAGATTTGAGGATCAGTCATATGTGGGTGGTAACAAAAACCAAAAAAAGTGGAAGAGGTTGCCTGGAGATGGCACCAGGAGAAAAGAGAAGCCCAGAGCTTCCTTGGAGCACAGGCATCAGAGAGGCAGGTCAGAGGAGCCAGCAAAGGAGCTGATAGAGACCAGAGAGGAGTGGGGGAACACTGAGAAAAAGTGGCATCTTAGAAAGCAAATGGAAAGAGGGTTTTAAGAGAAAGGAATTTTCAATAGTATTGGATTCCTCACAAAGTATATGTATTAGTCTGTTCTCACACTGCTAATAAAGACGTACCTGAGACTGGGTCATTTATAAAGGAGAGACGTTTCATGGACTCACAGTTCCACATGGCTGGGGAGGCCTCACAATCATGGCGGAAGTCAAAGGAGAAGCAAAGTCACGTCTTTCATGGCAGCAGGCAAGAGAGAGAGCATGTGTAGGGGAACTCCCCTTTATAAAACCATCAGATCTCATGAGACTTATTCACTATCATGAGAACAGCACAGTAAAGACCCCACCCTCATGATTCAATTACCTCCCACCAGGTCCCTTCCACGACACGTGGGTATTACAGGAGCTACAATATGAGATTGGGGTGAGGACACAGCCAAACCTTATCAGTGTAGACTTAAAGTATTAGCACTTAATATAATTTATTGACTTTGACAAATATGACCTTAAATGACCCCAGAAAATGCAGTTTCAGTGTGTATGTGAGTGCGGCAGATGTGGGTAGAGTAGAAACAATAAGCCATTATTTTGAGGACCTTAGTTGCCAAAGGAGGGAAGGTGATAGGGCAGGAACACAATTTAGTATGGGCTAAAAAGAGAACATGGTGAGACGTGAGCATAATGTTCTTACAGGGAAGGAACCAACCAGTGGATACTGAATGGTTAAACACAGAAAGATGGGAGTCAGATAGGGAGGGAAATGGGAGAAGGAGGAACGTTGTGGGGAGACAGGCAGGAAATATGCGGGCAAAGATCAAGAAGGAGGAAAGAGACAGGAAGGAGAGGAGGAAGAGGTGGAGAAAGTGAAGGGAGATGCCAGTCAGAGGCAGAGTAACTGATGGCGAATGGAGATGCAAGGGGGACTGTTCAAAAGCTCAACAGAGGAATAACCCTTGGAAAAACCCTTTCTCTGTGATTAGTGCAGAAGTGGTGGGGCTGGATGCAGAATACACAAATTTGTTTCGATGAGTATGAAAAACTGTGGAATTTCTCACCTGCTAAAATGAAAGAATTATCTCTGTGAAAGAGGCATCTTGGTCATGAGGCTCTGGGGCTGCTCTGGGGAAATTGGTTTGAGAAGAGTGGCAAAATTTTAGAAAACCTGCTGAGGAGGATGGGAAAAGGACAAAATAGGAGATGCCAAACATTTCAGAGGACTAATGACAGCCCTACTGAGGTTGAGTTCCATGATCCTACTGTGGCACTGGTATGAACGATGCACAGTACAGCAAAAGAGATGCTTTTCTTGAGCCGAGGTTGTAAGGTAGGGTAACATAATGCATCATGGGGCTGGGCGATTCAGCTGTGTGAGTGGTGATCATGGTGATTGGGGTGGTGGTGATGGGTTGTTGGTTGGTGGTGGTGATGGTGGTGGTTTTCATTTTTAAAGAAATTTTGTTGGTGGTATTAGACAACAGTTGCTAGTTATTGGTAGTAATGATCATAAAAGAGTTGCTGATTATACAAAATGTGTGCAGTGGTTGGAGTCAACAAGATTAATGAATCCAGTTAGATAGTAATGTGACTAAGTAAACCAATTGTATCCATTGTGCCCAGCTAATAAAGAATAGCCAGGCTTTGTGCTCTCAATTTCTAGGCTAACTTTGATCCCAGAGCTAAAACAGTCTTTTTGTGGACAAAAGCCTAACAAAGAAAAGCAGAGAGGTGGGACTAAACCATCCCAAAGATGAATCTTATACAGATCCTTGTTTTCCAAGATCTAGACATTTTAAAGAGTTAATACAGTTTGTCCCAGAGGAAAGGGACTCAAAGCTTGCTTCTAAGGGCGAAGGAGATGGAAGGGTTCCCACCAACTCAGAGATTGCCAGATCTGAAGACCTAGGTCAAAGAAAAGGGTGACAGGACCCAGAAATTATGTAGGCAACTCGGTCAGCTTAACTATAGTCTCTGGAGCTCTGGGAAGAATCCCAGTGGCTGAGCTTGGCACAGGGAAATGAAGCCAGAGGGGCAAGAAAGAGGCAACTGCCTTAGGATGAAAGCCAGTGCATGCCATCATTTTTCTGAACTTCACTTTATAAAAAGAAAATTAAATAGTAAAATATCTACTATAATTTCTGTTGTTTTACTTGCTTTTAATTACCTTTCACAAACAATTGAAATAACCTCAAACAATATTACTCACTTAGTCATATTTGATACATAATATTTTGATTCATGGGTATTCGAAGCTGCCTAAGAAATAAGCCATATGTCCTTCGTTTTATTTTATAACCAAGAAATATGTGTAAAATGAAACCCCAGCTCATCCCTGACCTCCATCTGCATCTGCAGGGTTGGTGGTGGGAAGGAGGTGGTATATGCACTTTCACTTTGCTCCATCAAACAGGAGGTCCACATTCCCGCCCCCGTATCTGCAGACTGGTGGTGTCAGATGTCTTGGTTAACATTACTTTGGGCTTTGAAATAATCTTAGTTTTGGTATTATTTGTTGCAATATTTTAGTTTTAGGTGGATTAAGAAGTATGGCCTGTGTTATTCAGAAATTTATCTATGTAGATTTTTCTATTTTATTAGAATTAACATTTTAATTTACTAAAGAGCTTTAGAAACTGTTAAAAGTCCTCATCAAAACTCTACAAAGAACAGTTAGTGCTATTCTACGTAAATTGCACGTAGAGAGATTCAAAAAGACCCCCAAGACAGGCTATCTAGAAAAAAAACTCACCATGTAATCCAATTAAACAATTAGTTCACTTGATCAGTTTTCATTGTTTTTCAGGAAATTGACCGAATCTGCCAACTGCTTTGACCTTTTTGTAGATAGACCATTATGACACATAAAATGGAACTTTCTACCTGTTTATCTGCATGCACGTCTCAAAATTCTTTCCATTTTTGTGTATAAATTGTTAATGAGCAAGTATTGTTTTGCTTAGTTCTGATTATTAAGCTTAGCAGATAAAGTTGGAGGGAGGAAAATAATTTATCTGACTGGTTAAGTCTCTACTTAATATTATAAGAAGTTTTATGGTGCTTGAGAAAATCTTATCTAAATCAATATTATTTTACAGCAGAGAAAACAGAAATTTTTAAAATTTAGAGATTTTATTTTTATTTGTAATGGAAATTTCTGATTCTGATAAAAATTATTTACACATTTTTATTTGTGAATGATTTATACCATTTTGTGAATTATTTAAAATGTTTTTACATACCCTGAAAAATTTGAAAATTAAAATATATAGAACTGTAAACATCCAACCATAAGAAAGCAAACAGCCCAACTGAAAAGTAAGCAAAGGCCTGGACAGACACCTCAACAAAGAAGATACACAGATGGGAAATTATAAAAAGATGGTCAACATCATATAGTACCATCATTAGGGAATCACAAACTGAAACAACGAGATACCACTGCATACCTGTTAGAATGGTGGCAATACAAAACATTGACACACCAGTTGCTGGTAAGGATGTGGAGCAACAGGAACTCTGATTCATTGCTGGTAGAAATGCAGAATGGTACAGCCACTTTGGAGGACAGTTTGGCAGTTTCTTACAAAGCTAGACATAACTATTTCCATGTGGTTCAGTAATTGCACTCTTTCATATTTCTCCAAATCAAATGAAAACTTATGTCTACACAAAAGTCTGCACACAAATGTCCACAGCAGCTTTATTCATAATTTCCAAAAATTGGAAACAACCAAGATGTCCTTCAATAGGATACACAAACTCTAGTACATCTATGCAATGGAATATTATTTAATGACAAAAAAGAAATGAGCTATCAAGGCATGCAAAGACTCAGGACAATCTTAAGTGCACATTGCTAAGTAAAAGAAGCCAGTCTGAAAATACCACATACTATATGAATCCAACTATGTGTCATTCTGGAAAAGGCAGAACTATGAAGACAATAAAAGGATCAGTGGTTTCCCAGGATTTGTGGGGAGGAAGGGACAAATAGTCTGAGGGCAAGTGCATTTTTATGGAGTGAGACTACTCTATATGATACTGTAGTGGTGGATACAGGACATCTTTAAAAACCCATAGAATGTATAGCACCAAGAGTGAACTGTAATGTAAACTATAGACTTTAGTTAATGATAATATATCAACATTATCTCATCAATTGTAACAAATGTACCACACCAATGCACCATGTTAATTAGGGTAAACAATGAGCATGGGGATGCTCTAAAAATGGAGCAGTTTAATATTTTAATCAAAAATATAGATAAGTTCATGAAATATAAATGGATTATATTAATGGATTATCACAAAGTAAATACTATAGAATCATTAACTATAGACTAAGCTTAATATAGAAGACTTACTGTAGAATAAGCAACTAATTAAAGGAGGTGATCAAAGCTATTGAGCTTGGCATGGTGTTTGATATCATCTGAGAGTAAGAAAAAATATCTTGGCCAGGCGCAGTGGCTCACACCTGTAATCCCAGCACTTTGGGATGCCGAGGCGGGTGGATCACCTGAGGTCAGGAGTTCGAGACCAGCCTGACCAATATGGTGAAACCCCATTTCTACTAAAAATACAAAAATTAGCCGGGCATGATGGCGTGTGCCTGTAATCCCAGCTATTCAGGAAGCTGAGACAGGAGAATCACTTGAACCCAGGATTTGGAGGTTGCAGTGAGCCGAGATCGCACCACTGCACTCCAGCCTGGGTGACAGAGGGAGACTCCATCTGGGGGGAAAAATATATATATATATATATATATCTTGCCTGGATAAGCTTCCAATTTATTTAGGAGGAATGAAAAATTTTATTACCACATTTTCTCAATTCTAAGATTTAAAAACATATTTTAAAGATTAAAATTATATACATTTACAATTAAAATATATTATTTAGCATGTCTACAATTGTATGCATTTTAAAATCAATGGCATTTTATAATTGGCAACTTTTTTTCTTAGTGGTACATAAAATATATGACATCCTGGAATTCAATAAAATATGTTTGCTTCTTGTAGTCTCTTAGAAGTGAGCTTTCTCTTCCAACTAAAAGAGAGCTGTTCAAAGATCTGGGAGAGCAGGCTCCTAGTCTTGGCTTTCTCATTAACTGGATATTGACCTTGGCCATGGCCATTAACTGTTCTGATTCCAAGTTTCATTATCTGTACAATGGTAGAAGTTTAAAAGTCCCTTAGGTTCTCACTAACTCAACATTTGAATCTAGGCCACCTTGGTAGAATAGGGCAGGGAGGGTGCTGGGTAATACAAATGAAATTGAATTGCTCTTCTCTCTCTGTGAAGCACCTGGGCTGTTTCCAAATAGAAAATGCAGCTTAGTGATTGTTGTGAGCAAGAAGTGTCCCAGCCGGCCGGGCGCGGTGGCTCAAGCCTGTAATCCCAGCACTTTGGGAGGCCGAGGCGGGTGGATCACAAGGTCAGGAGATCGAGACTATCCTGACTAACATGGTGAAACCCCGTCTCTACTAAAAATACAAAAACCTAGCCAGGCGCGGTAGCGGGCGCCTATAGTCCCAGCTACTCGGAGGCTGAGGCGGGAGAATGGCGTGAACCCGGGGGGCGGAGCTTGCAGTGAGCCGAGATCGCGCCACTGCACTCCAGCCTGGGAGACACAGTGAGACTCCGTCTCAAAAAAAAAAAAAAAAAGAAGTGTCCCAGCCAAGCTTAGTGAGGAAATAGCAGCAGAATCGCAAGACTCGGGCTCCGCGATCGCACATTTTATATATTTGGCACCACCTCGGACTTTCATATGAATAGAAACGAAAGACTTTTTAGTTTCTGAAAGTAAAATGCTTCAGATTTGATTTGCCTCTGAATTATACTTAGGAATATGGGAAAATTAGCTAAATCTCCAAGACACCCTCCAACCCTCCATCTGCCTGCTCACCCCCGTGCCTCCCCACCACCTTCTGCGCGCCTATTCCACCAGCAGTACCCACTGGCTTTTGTTCCTATGGGCATCTCCCCAGGGCTCTAGTCTCTGCATACAGGTCTGTAAGCCACCAACTACCTTCGCCATGCAAAGCCACCGTAGACTCCAACCTTCTGAATACTCCATGTAAGCTTGCAAATTATACTCCAAACACAACACAGTAGCTAATGTCATAAGCCAGTGAGCCACATTTAGGGCTGATTTTGAAAGCCTGAGTTTTATGTTTCCAATAGTTGTGATTCGTGAGCAAATTAACAGACCCAGAAGGGCTGCTAATCTTTGCTTCTTGCCTGTATGAGCATGTTGTTAATAACGTTAACTGTATTATTTGTTAATGATAATCATGTATTTTATTATGGTAATGAAAGATTGTTCTTTCAGATGAACTCCACAAGGTCATTAGTTTAGCCTTTAATTTTGCCTAGATCTATTCATTAAGTGGCCAGAGTTATCTCTACACATCAATCAGTTCACCCATCACTGAAACCTAACAGCTGTCTATATGACACAGAACTGTTGTTTACTTTGCTGAGGTGCTGTCTCCCCACAGTTCTGGCCAGAAATGAAGAGAAGTAACATAATGAATAGGCATCAAAAGAGGAAATTTAGGACAATTTAAATTATACCACTTTTGCTTTGCTGAATTGCCCACATATGGTGTGACACAAAAATTAATATATGATGTAAAATACCAAAGACACAAAAGCCTGCCATTCTCTTTCTCATCAGAACTTGAGGATAGATACACAGATTTGCCTCTTCTTCAGCTTATTATTATTACTTTTATAAATCTCATGCATATGACCATCTTGGCTTTTGGAGGACAATAGATATTGAGGGAAGCTATTTATTATTTATTTATTATTTCTACTTTCAGATCTCCCGCATATTTCATCCTAGCCCTTGACAGTTTAAACAGATAAACTATGATCACTCACTTCTCTCTAATTTTCTTTCTTTCTTTCCCATCATCTGGTCCATATCCATAATTACTCCCTTAGATTCAGATAATTATAGAGATTCCAATAAGCATGTCATGATATTTGTGCATTCACAACAACCCAAATCAATTTGATAACAGCATTCAATAAACATGTTAAGCATCCACTAGTTAACTGGCTACCAGAATTGTTTCTTCAAGTTTTTTTTTTCTAGCATGCTTGCCACTGAGTAAAATACATAGAAATTACTTTTCAGCAAGGTAGTGGCATGAGGGAAAAAAATTTTTGTTTCTCCTCTCAAATTTCCCTTAAATGACCAGTAAAATATTCAAATATATCTTTAAAACAGCTGAAAACTAGAGATGAATATCATCCATGCACTATACATTTCGGTATGGAGGAAAGCTAACCTGATTGTCTGCTTTTCAGAGATCAGAATGTTAAGGAAGTCAATGAGAAAAAAGCCTTGAAGAGTTCCCTGACAAGGTAGAAAGTTCAAGAACTGGAGGCAGAATTGGGCCCTGAGGCTTTAAGTGCCCTCTTACCATTTCCCACCAACGATATTTGGACTCCACTAGTAAGCCCATAGGTCCCCCGATTAACTTTTGTTTCATGGGGCCTCGGAAGTAGAGAGCAGATACAGTTTAAATTTGCTCCTTAAAACTCAGGAGACTATGAGGAGAAAAATGACAGGGACTTCTCTCTAGTGACCTGACAGTATTGGTGGCATAGACGAATGTGCACTAAGGGAGAATCTATCATTAATGTTCTCTATCCATGCCCCAGGCTATTAGATAATGAAAATGGTTTGAATCTGTAGACTGTGCAGTAAATAGTTTGGACTGGGACTGAAATAATTCATCCTAATTCCTGCTTGACTCAAAATTTCACCATGAGATGAGTTACACTGAAATATTGTAGGGGCTCTGAAAATATGCAGTTCACATAAAATGGATCATGGAAAAATCATTATATCCATGGCCTTCTTCTGAAGAAGAGTGTCTGCCTGATTGAGAAAAGAAATTCTGACTCCTAACAAAATGATGAACTCATTGCATGTATGGTTTTATAATAAGTATTGGTGGAGTGAAGATGTTTTTAGGACAGGAAGGATTACATGGATATGAAAAACACAAATATTGAAAACCAAAAGGTGGTTAGAACATCGACAAACTAAAAACTGCTAATTTATTAATTATAGATAATAAGGAGAGAAACCATGTTAGTCTTCCATCTCTGATGTGAGAATTAGGGAAAAAAAAAACTATAGAATGTCTGAGGCAGAAACAGTTTTCAAATCACAGTCCATATAGCAGTATATGAAAAAGACAAGAGTGTAGACATTGTTTTCAAAAAGAAAGAAGGCAAAAAGTATAACTGGCCTAACTTAAACATATCATTTTGACAGTGTAAATGGATTACATTCCATGACTGCAGAAAAATTTTTAAATTGGTTAAAAACAAAACCAAATAGCCCCAAATCCCATACTATATTATTTATAAGGAATAAACCTAAAATAAGGAAAATGAGCTGTTAAAGAAGGTCACAGATTTATTAGATGAAGACAAAATTTTAAACAGCAGGGACACTGATATTAGTATACCTATATTCATCCTTTTTATTACTATTTATTCGTTTTCATTATTATTTACCTCCTAGGTGCCAGGCAATTTTCTAGGTGCTGGGGATATAACTGAATGAAACAGAGCAAGTTCCAACTCTAATTGAGTATGCTTTATTGGAGAGATATTAAACAAATAATTACATAATATAAAGTCAAATAATGATACATGCTACAAAGAAAACTAAAAGAGAGAGAGACTGAAGCCAGCTGTTTTAGAAGGGAATGCTTCTCTGAGGACATGACATTCGTTCATTCCTGAATGGAATGAAGAAGAGCCGTGTAGTTATTTGGGGTTGTTTCAGTGATGCTCTAGAATTTTCCTTCTCAAAGTATGGTCTGTGGTAGGTTTCTTCCAGTTAGTGATGAGGAGATTGCAATTTCCCCAGAATGCAAACCAGCTCCGTCATTAAGGACACTATTCACTGCCGTTGACATTTTTCTCTTTTATTGCAAGACTTTCTTGATGAAGGAAGCACTGTGTTCATTTTGCACTCTGGCTCTTGCTTTTTGTTTGTTTGTTTGTTTTTTGAGACAAAGTCTCGCTCTATCACCCAGACTGGAGTGCAATGGCATGATCTCGGCTCACTGCAGCCTCCACCTCCCAGGTTCAAGCGATTCTCCTGCCTCAGCCTCCCGAGTAGCTGGGACTATGGGCATGTACCAGCATGGCCAGCTAATTTTTTTTTTTTTTTTTTTGTATTTTTAGTAGAGATGGGGTTTCACCACGTTGGCCAGGCTGCTCCTGAACTCCTGACCTCGTGATCCTCCCACCTCGGCCTCCCAAAGTGCCGGGATTATAGGCGTGAGCCACAATGCCCAGCCTGGCTCTTGCTTTTTATCTGGTTGCACTTTGAGTAACTCTGGTAGACAGAGGGAACAAAGTGCAAAAGCTTGAGGCAAAAGCGTAGTCAGCATATCAGGCAACACAGACCAAGCAGACAAAGCTAAGTAATTATATTCAACTTAACAATAGTCAATCATTAATGAAATAATCATTTGACTTAGCTCATTGTCTTAATTGTTTAAATACTTAGAAAGATTCCTTTCAGAGATATTAACATCAAAAACCTGTAAAGATCTCCATCCCCAAATCACAACTTCTCTCTCTCTCTCATCTATCTGATTTCCAACTAGAAAGCTCCACTTTGATGTGTAATAAGCATAAAAAGCAAAATGTGCTCCAAACTCAAGTCCTGATTCTGATCTCCCACAGCCTGCCCTTCCACACGGCAATGTGCCACCACCTTGGTCCTGGTCACCATCTTCCCTTGCACATATTGTTGCAGCAGATTCCCAAATGGCCTCTGTGCTTCTGTCCTTGCTCTTTCCCTCGCCTATTCTCCACGTAGAATCAAGAGTAGATCTTTTAAAATGTTAGTCAGATCATAGCACTACTACTCAAAATGCTTATTAGGTTTCCATCTCATTCAGAGTAAAAGCCGAAGTCTTTACTATAGCCCACAAGCCCTGCACGACCTAGAACACGCTGCCTCTCTGATTTTATCTCATATCCCGTGCTTACTATCTTCCAGCCACATCGGCTCTTTACTCTTGTGAACACCCCAAACACACATCTCAGGGGCTTTGCACTTAGTCGTCTCCATGACTGCTTTTAGGCCTGATATATTTTGGATCTGTGTCCCTGCCCAAATCTCATGTCGAATTGTAATCTCCAATGTTGGAGGTGGGGCCTGGTGGAAGGTGATTATCCAATCATGGGGGCGGTTTCTCCTGAATGGTTTAACACCTTACCCCTTGGTGCTGTTCCTATGATAGTGAGTGAATTCTTGTGAGAGCTGGTTGTTTAAAAGTGTGTAGCACCTTCTCCCTCCCTCTCTCTCTTCCTTCTGCTCTGGCCATGTAAGATGTGCCTGCTTCCCCTTTGCTTTCCACCATGATTGTAAGTTTCCTGAGGCCTCCCCAGAAGCAAAAGCCACCATGCTTCCTGTACAGCCTGCAGAACCGTAGCCAATTAAACCTCTTTTCTTTATAAATTATCCAGTCTCAGGCATTTCTTTATAGCAGTGCGAGAATAGACTAATACAAGGTCTTTGGTGTTCACAAAATCTTATCTGATTACCATATACACAATACCAACTCATCCCCAAGCCCAGATACCCCTTCTTACAGTGGTACCCCCTTATCCACTATGGGTTTTGGTTTCCATGATTTCAGTTACCTGCAGTCAACTGTGGTCTGAAAATAGTACATGAAAAATTTTAGAAATCAAGAATTCAGGCCAGGTGCAGTGGCTCACACCTGTAATCCCAGTATTTTGGGAGGCCAAGGCAGGTAGATTGCTTGAGCTCATGAATTCGACACCAGCCTGGGCAATATGGCAAAACCCTGTCTCTACAAAAAATAAAAAAATTAGCCTTGTTTGGTGGTGTGCACCTGAGTCGCACCTGAGTCCCAGCTACTTGGGGGACTGAGGTGGGAGGATTGCTTGAGCCTGGAAGGTTGATGCTGCAGTGAGCCAAGATTGTACCACTGCACTCCAGCCTGGGCAACAGAGCAAGATCCTGTCTCAACAAAGAAAGAAGAAATAAACAATGCATAAGTTTTAAATTTGGTGCCGTTCTGTGCAGCATGATGAAACTCACCCTTTTCTGCTTTGTCCCCCCAGGATGTGAATCATCCCTTTGTCCAGTATGTTCACGATGTCTTTGTTACCTGTCCATTAGTCACTTCATAGTTTGCCAGGTTATCAGACTGACTTTCACATTGTTGCAGTGATTGTGGTAAGTTATCCTTATTTTACTTCATGATGTCCCCAAAGTGCAACAGTAGAGATGCTGACAATCAGGACATGCAAAGAAAAGCCATAAATTGCTTCCATTCAGTGAAAAAGTGAAAATCTTCGACTTAAGGAAAGAAAAGAAATTGTGGCCGGGCATAGTGGCTCATGTCTGTAATTCCAGCACTTTGGGAGGCCGAGGAGGGTGGATCACTTGGGGTCGGGAGTTCGAGACCAGCCTGACCAACATGGAGAAACCCTGTCTCTACTAAAAATACAAAATTAGCTGGGCGTGGTGGCACATGCCTGTAATCCCAGCTACTTGGGAGGCTGAGGCAGGAGAATCGCTTGAACACGGGAGGCAGAGGTTGCAGTGAGCCGAGATGGTACCATTGCACTACAGCCTGGGAAACAAAAGTGAAACTCCGTCTCAAAAAAAAAAAAAAAAAGCAATTGTCTGGTGAATCTTACCAAGTTTATCATATAATCAACTTTATCACAAAAAAACGTGTAGGAAAAAACAGAATATATATAGAGAGAGTTTAACACTATCCACAGTTTCAGGCAGCCACTGTGGGTCTTGGAATGTATCCACCATGGATAGGGGGCACCACTGTACTTTGCTTACTTTTCTCCAAAGCACTTCATATCATTTGATGTTTATTTTTTCCTTATCTGTCTCCCACCCACTCCCCTAATAGGGTATTGGTCCATGGAAGAGAAAGCTTGTTCTTATTTTATCTCCAGCACCAAGAGTGAGCTTGATGTATATTGATATGTAGGTATTTAATAGATGAACACAAGAATAAAATCACACTTAGAATCCTAAGACTAAAGACAGAATAAAATGTGTAGCTTTCCTTTGTCAAGTGAAAAAACAAATCTGGACTTCAGTCAAGAGACACTCCATTCATAAGTTCTATTGCAAAAGGAAGAGGGTCACTGTTGTCTTAAGGAGAATACTCTGCCCATAGCATCTGCAAGTGTCTGAAAGCTCAGGCAGAAAAGGGATTCTCCTTTTTTGTTTTTTTGAGACAGAGTCCCACTCTGTCACCCAGGCTGGAGTGCAGTGGCGCAATCTCGGCTCACTGCAACCTCCGACTCCTGTGTTCAAGCGATTCTCCTGCCTCAGTCTCCCAAGTAGCTGAGGTTTACAGGCACACACCACCATGCCTGGCTAATTTTTTTTTTTTTTGTATTTTTAGTAGAGAAAGGGTTTCGCCATATTGGCCAGGCTGGTCTTGAACTCTTGACCTCAGGTGATCCACCCACCTGGGCCTCCCAAAGTGCTGGGATTACAGGCGTGAGCCAGTGTGCCTGGCCAAGGGTTTCTCTTTTTATATGGAGGCATAGAGAATCCTAGAGAGGAGTGGCTGTGTGGGAGTGGGATGAGCAGGTGGTGTGAACAGACAATTTGAACAGGGAAGGATCACTGAGGAGAGATGTTCTGTGTTTTAGTGCTTGGTTAAGCTCAGGGGCAAGCCAAAGTTCAATGGCCTGGGGGAAGGAGAGAAGCCTCATTTAGTTTGAACAAGTTATGTTGATGAGCAATTTGTTCAGATTAGTCAGTGAGAACCGAAGAATGAAAATTTGGAGGGTTGGCTTAGTCTGTTCAAGCTGCCATAGAAAATATCATAGACTAGGTGGCTTATAAACAACAAAAACTTATTGCTTATAGTGCTGGAGGCTGTGAAGTCCAAGATCAAGGCATCTGTAGGATTGGTGTCTGGTGAGGGCCAGCTTTCTCATGGACAGCACCTTCTTGCTGTATCCTCACATGGTTTAAGGAGCAAAGCCGCTCTCAGGGGCCTTTTAAAAATGTCAGATCTCTAATTCCATACATAAGAGCTCCAATCTTATGACCTAACCACCTCCCAAAGGACCCACTTCCTGATACCATCACCTCGAGGGTTAGGATTTCAACATATGAATTTGGAAGGACACAAACATTCAGACCCTAGGAGGGGTTGTGTCTGGCTTTGTCATAGGTTTTCAAGGAGCTCATCCATGAGTCTTCTCTTAGTCGCATGGGGATGGGTGGCTCTCTGCCTGGAACACAAAAGGACAGGGAGGATTTCTTGACCATTACTGTTTTCCACATTGTTAGCCCATAGGGGGTCGGTCACAGTGAGGTCATCCACCAACTTCAAGACTGGAGAATGGCAGCTGTGGGGACCATCACTTAGCTGTTTCTTCTGCCACAAGGTGTTGCCAACAACAGACTTCACAAAAAGATCATTCCCCATCAGCCCATTCACATGTCTCTTAACTGCCAGGATTACGTCCCAGTGTGCCTCCATCTGCTGTCCAGCTCACAGAGTCTTGAATCTCACGTTGTCACTGTTCCTCTGGGTCATTGAAACAGAGAGAGATTCAAGGTAGTTCAATAGGGAAAGTCAGAATATATGGTTCTTACTTTATTCATTGTTGTGCCAGCCAACATAATATGATATTACTAGAAATGAAACAGAAATGATTTCAGTTATAAATAATTTACTATCCTCAAAGAAGGTTAGAATTAAGTTGGTTATGTTTTCTTTCATTTAAATAGCTTGCTCTGGGAGCCTGTTATGTTTCCTAGACCTACTCTGGTACCGAATTCCAGTATTGTGTAGATCTTATTAAATACATAAATCTTGTTTATTCTAAAGCACTGCTTTATATGAACAAACCACCTCAAGTTCTTACTCTGATTTTAAAGGACAAGAACTTTGGGGAATACTAGAATATATTGGTCTTAGTTGGAAAATGCTAACATTTGTAGCAGAAGGGCCTTAGAGAGCCCACACTCAGCAACCCAGATAATGTCCAAATTCTCTGTTTATAGAGAAAAATCTCAGGGTACTAGCCCTAGGAACATTTTTTCCCAGGTATCCCTATGATCATCCTGAGGTATGAAGAAAAGTAAGGTAGTCCCACAAAACAAAAGTTAAATTGAAATAGTTTCATACTCTAGCCCTGAAAATAACTGTTTTTCAGCAAACAGTAAGAAATAGTGTCTTACATTTGTCTGGAATTTATACTTTACAATATGCTTTTAAATATACCATGTCATTAAATTTCACAATAATTTGGCAAGAAAGAAATGATAATCTCCATTTTGTTGATGAGTAATAAAAGCTATTATCTATTTCACACTTACTTCTTGCCAGGCACCATAGTAAGCACTCATTTGATCCTTGCACCACTCTGATGATATATGTGCTTATCATTGTCCTTGTAATACATACATTGAAAGTGAGGCTTAGGAAATTTGAAGATTTTGCCTA
The DNA here is from genome assembly GCF_003255815.1 of Theropithecus gelada. NCBI lineage: Eukaryota > Metazoa > Chordata > Mammalia > Primates > Cercopithecidae > Theropithecus > Theropithecus gelada. The sequence goes on along the minus strand of NC_037668.1, from coordinate 215,255,686 downwards.
GGTTTAGGCAATAAGTAAGTAATACAGTAGAAATCTGAACACGCTTTTCCAACTCATAATGCTCTAAACCAGTGGTCTTCACACTATTTTGGCCACACAGTTTTTAACTTATCTATGTACCACGGTACTACTATGTACATTTATATATATATAAATAGATATTAAAAGAGAACAAGATAAAAATATAAATATAAATATAAATTATTTCTCTCATACTCTAATAGAATATCTTCTACATCCCATAAACTTAATCTTGCTGATGACTCTTCTAAGTTATTACCCTCTATGCACTGTGCAAATGGCAACCAAATTTCAGCTTGAGTTTTGGAGGGAACATTCAAACCATATCACTCTTCACCAGTCTGAGGATGATATTAATGTTGAGAGGGGTAGGTCTTTGCAACCAGGCTTAGGGTTCTAGCCAAGAGCATGATATGGAATGTGATATAGAATGTAGTGGTTGGAGGCTGCCCGAGAGGCAGTAGAATGGCATTGAAAAGGACCTGGAGTTACCAGAGGAGAATGGAGGGTCTCACTGAATCCTTTATTGATTGTGTGATTATGGACAAGTTGCCAAGACACAATGGGCTTTGGTGTCCTAATCTGTACCATGTTAAGAGGTGAGACCATAAACAGGTGATTAGGCAGATCCCCTCATGAATGAATTAATGCCATTATTGTGGGAGCAGGTTAATTGTCATGGGAGTGGGTTCCCCACAAATGGGTGAGTTGGCCCAATTTTCTCTCTCTTGCAAGTCTTGCAAGCTTGCTTCCTCCTTCCATTCTTCTGGTATAGGATGACACTTGCCAGGTGCCAGCATCATGCTCTTGGACTTCCCAGCCTCCAGAACTGTGAGCCAAATACATTTTTATTTTTATTGTTTTAATTACTCGGTCTGTGGTATTCTGTTATAGCAGTAGAAAATGGACTAAGACAGAGTATGAGAAATTAGTGCTCTAGCTATTGCAATTGTTTGGATGAATCAGGCCCAAATCCTCTTTTATTCCTATTTTTCTTGACAGAGAACATCTGCTTTCATTGGACAATTGTTACCAACCCCCATTCATTTGATGCCATAGAGGGCTGCTTGTTTCACACAATTCAACATAGATGTATTTTCTCTTTTTCTTTCTTTCTTTTTTTTTTTTTTTTTTTTTTTGAGACAGAGTTTCACTCTTGTTACCCATGCTGGAGTGCAATGGTGTGATCTTGGCTCACTGCAAACTCCACTTCCCAGGTTCAAGAGATTCTCCTGCCTCCACCTCTTGAGTAGCTAGGATTGCCAGTGCCTGCCACCATGCTTAGCTAATTTGTGTATTTTTAGTAGAGACGGAGTTTCACCACTTTGCCCAGGCTGGTCTTGAACTCCTGACCTCAGGTGATCTGCCTGCCTCAGCCTCCAAAGTGTTGGGATTACAGGCATGAACCACCACACCCGGCCTATTTTCTTTACTAGAGTTTGCATTTGACTGTACTCACATTTGGTGTCTGGACACTCCAAAATTTAATATTTATCACTTTACTTGGGGTTTGTTTTATTTGTTGCTAACTTCCAATGATTCTGTGAGTTCACTTTAATATGAACAATACAAATTCTTGCTGTAATCATTTATAAATTCAAACAATGTGATTGTGCCAAACATTGTAGATATCCTCACCATACAAGATTTATTATGTCTGACCCTGAGCGCTTACCTGTTTTGTGGTCAAAGGTAGCACAGTAAGGTTGCCAGGATGGTGAAGCCTCCGTGTGTGGGATGAGATGGAGTTGGAAGCCTGGTATAGCATTTCTCCCAGAAGGGAGTATGAGCCTGAACAAGCAATGTCTCATCACTAAGTGTCCTCAGCAAGAGCTCCCCCAGGGACTACTGTGCAAACACAGAAAAGGGAAAGTTAATCCCAAAGGTACAGGACTCTGGAAAGCCACCAAGGGGAGTAATTGCTTTATTGAGCATTTCATTCCAGGGACTCCAAACCTTTACCTTTAAGAGTTATTTTAAAACTCCCCAGCCCTAGCCACTTACTTTATAAAAAGCAGTTCACTTTCACCAAATATAGTACAAGACAGATAATAACAGAAATTATATCAGTATTTCTCCTACTTTGTTTGCTTCAAAGAGAAGCCTATCAAGGACAAGGAAGTCAGTGCTGTTACAAATAATTTGATTTGATTTGGTTTGATCTTACTTATTAAGCAGACATGTATGAAGTGCCACTATATGCCAAGTATAGTGCTACGAGTTGGAGTATAAAACCAATGAGCAAGACAAGGTCTCCGTCCTTCTGGAGCTTCTGGTCTGGAAGAGGAGAGAAGGCATGCATGAAATCAGCTGCATTATAACCCCAGAAGTGGCTTTGTGTTCGCTATATTGAAATTCACACAAAGCACAGCATTTAACTCCATTATCTCATCTACTTGAGACTGGTACTGAGACTTCAGGTGGACTAGACACATCATACAAGGATAAAAATAAGTATCTGGCATCACTCAGGAATAGGACTGGGGTCTCTGGGTGGCTAGACTGATGCTCTCCCCATTTGGCAGCACTGCCCTCATATAGGGCATTATGATTGGATCACTTGTGAAAATGTGTCAGGGGTCCTTCAGTGATGAAATCTTTAATAGGAATGACAAAGACCAGATACCTCACTTGGCTTCTTTAAGTGATCTCTGAGGGAAGCTAGAGAAAAGGTTCTTAAAAGCTGCCACACCTCTGTAGCCCAGAAAGAAAAGTTTCATATTTACTTCTTTAGAGCCTCCAACTCCAGTCATCTACAGTGCTTTCTTTCTTTCTGACCTTTGGAAAAATGTTATTTGCCACATTTTAGCTCATACTGCTGGCCGAAGTGATAATGAACACAAGATAATATGTGATCTCCCTGAACAGTGTCTGAGATAGTATCCACCCTCCCTTGCTTTATTTCTCCCTGAACTTTGCAGCTGATATATTATGTCTTCCTATGCCTCTGCTTGTTTTCTGTCTCCCAGTGGGATATAAGTGCCTCAACAGCAGGGCCCTGGTCTAGCTTATCAGCTGTTGTGTTCTCAGTTCATGGAACCCTGCATGGCCTGGTAATTGTTGGTTGGTTGAACAAATAAGCAGAGCAACAGATGAACAGATGAATGTCTTGCACAAAGACTAATTCTATTAAATTCTTACCAAGGAGGTCTTACCAACGACATACAGTCAAGGTCATCACATGTCATTTGCTTAAAGTTGCAGACTCCAAGAATCGTACAAAACAAAAAACAACAACAGAAAAAAAGCCCTTTGTTTAAGACAATCAAATCTTACCTTTCACAAACCAGAGCTACTGTATTTGCGATTCTTCATTCACCTGAGGACATTCATTTGCATGCGTATAACACTGTGTAGGCCCTTTTTAGTGTTGTCAGAGTGACCCTGAATCCACAGAATGACCTTCCCATGTTCCAGATGTCAAGGCTCCCCGAGAAGAGTCCATTTTATCTGGATGACAGTGTGTTCAGCACGGTGGCATCCCAGGTTTTCCAGAAAGCCCTTCAGGAACAACTATTTCCATCATGTTTTAAGCAAGCACTATTTTAGCCATGAAATGAAGACCCCCCTCATGCTACTTCAAGTAATGGTGTGTATACGGAGGACGGGAGTGGTGGTGGTTGTAATAATATATACACAGGGGAGCTCAGGGAAATCTGGACAGCCAAGCCTGGAAAGTGGTGGTTCCGTATTGAAGGCAACTGCAATGGCAAAGTGGTGGATTTGCTCAGATAGTCTCAGTTGCTTGCCACATGCCTGCTTCTCACTCATCTCTATTAGCACTCTCTTAGTTATAGATTTTTATATGAATCTTGAGATAGGTGTCTTCTATCTACCTTATAGTTTCTGCTTATTCATTGTTTGTGTTACCACATAACTCCAGCTCACACAGGTTTCTCATGATTCCTCCAGTCTCTACAACAGAACCTTTTCATGAAAATACAGTGGGTCCTAGCATAACTTTGTTTCATTTTAACATTGGAGGAAAAAAATAGATTCCCATCTGGGGCCACTCTCTGTGTAGAGTTTACACGTTCTCCTCATGTCGATATGGGTTTGCTCTGGATACTCGGGTTTCCTCTCACATCCCAAAGCTGTGCACATGGAATGAAACGGTGTGTTTATGTGGTCCCAGTGTGAGTGACAGTGTGGGGGTGTGTGTGAGTGCACCCTGCAGTGGGATGGTGTCCTGTCCTGAGCTAGTTCTGGCCTTGCCCTAAGCTGCTGGGATAGGCTGCACGGCCACCCATGACCCTGAACTGGAATGAGTGGGTTGGAAAATGAGTGAATGAGTAAACATAAATCATTGTCAAATAAGAATGTGTAAAGTATACAATAATCATGCAAAGGCACAACAATAAAGGATGCAGCAAGAAAGCACTCAGTGAGCCGCCATATGTGCAATTGTTGGTTTTTTAAGCCACATGGTGATTGGGGGTGTTCCTTATGATTTTAGCTGTGAAAACATTTATTCCTTGATTGAAACTACCTATGGCTGCCTTCACTCACTGATTCCAAAATTGGGTAAATAATTATCTTACTTGTTTTTATTGATCTTAAATGTATGTGCAGCTCTCATTTATTTCAAGGTTTAATATTAGAAGTATTTTTCAGTCTTTTGTTAGAGGTTTGGTAACGTTTTTGTGACCAGAAATGTTACAGAAACTTAACTCTTTTTTTATATTAGTTAGCCTATGGTAAAATTGGTTTCATTATCATTTTGCTTAAAGTCAGTTTCCAAGAACCTATCCACTATATTAATTGAGGACTTACTATGCACAAACTAAAATTAAAAGGCTTAATTACTCCTCTTGAAAATACAAAAAGAGATTTTCCTCTCTTCCTTTTTCTTTAAGCATTTACCTTAGAAAACTTCTAGTTGTAATTATTTTCTTCTCCCTTTGAAATGCATTTAAATCCTTTTGAAGATTAGGTAGGACTTTCCTCAGCTCTGTTACCCTGGAATGTCTTCCCAAGGACCTGGCAACCATCTCTTTGAAATGTAAACATCAAAGGACATAGCACCCCCATCTCCCAGTTTCTGTGTCAGGGTAGAAGTCTGACTTCAGTGAGTATCTTGCTCCAAGTTGCAAAACTGCTCCTCAATATAAGATATGAGAAGTTGGCTTCTTCCTTTGGATAAAACCAATTAGCTAATACAGGTGGTCAGCCCCATGCCTAGGTAAAGTTAGGATGAACTTTGTGTGACAGTTGGTGCTGTCAAGGCCTCTTATTCGAGGACTAGTTATTGCTTAGGTTGAAAACACATATGTAATGGATTGTGGCTGCTTGGCTATATAAAAATGTGAGATTTCTTTCTGTCTCTACAATCTCGTAGTGGTGCACATTACATTCTGGTTTAATGCTATTAAATAAAATTTACGGAAGGCTGTAGGTTTGGATTGAGCTCCTGTACTGGGCCTCTACAGACCAAACCAAAATGGAGTCATTCATGCTAAGTGTCACATAGTCAAACAAGAGATTCACAACGACCAATCAGAAAGGGCTCAGCCAACCTGAGCCAGCACTACAGGAAAGAATGAAAGTAACCTAAAGTAACCTGATGTTAACCAATCCACTTTTTTGTATTATTCTGTTTCCTTATTCGGCAAGATGGCACCTTACAAAAACTAACTGTTTCACCTCACCTAACAGAGCTCCCTCTATTTTTAGACAGGATGCTGCCTGATTCATGAATTGCTAATAAAAGCCAATTCAATCTTTAAACTAAATTTGTTGAAGTTCTGTTTTTTGCCAAAACTTATTCAATAATAAAAGCGCTATTTTTTCCCGCTTCAACTCTCTTTAGGGAGAAGATTTCTCGGTAGGGAGAAAGTTTTCTTTTTAATTATATTTTCCCAAATACCTATCACATTTATTTCCTGTGGCTACCTGACTGTTTCCTTTTTCTTTATTCAGGATCTGTGGAGAAAGACCTTTATTGGACAGCTCTCCTTTTTGAGCAAGCTTTTCAATCTAGAAACTGGCTGCCAGTGGAGTACCCTCTCCCTTTCCCTGTCCAATGTGTGAGGCCAGAGGTGAAGCAGGATCCTCTGTACTGTACATGGTGCTAAAGACTGTTCATTAGTAGGTATTTTGTTGTGAACTAAGTGACTCTCTATATGATACTTTTGAAAATTTATGGAAAAATAGGGAATATAATGATGCTGGTTGGTTTCGCCAAATGTTACTGGATGTGTGGTGGAAAAAAAGAAATGAGTTCAATTCAGGGAGTTGAATTTCCAGGTGAAGAATCACAAATGGCCTAAGAGCTTCCAGGTGTGCCCTGAAGGACAGCCTTATCTCCAATAGTTTCAGGGCTGAGAATGCTGAAGGCTGAATGCAGAACCTCATCTGATGATTGGCTAAATTACAGCACAAGTTGAAATTCCAGCCTCCCAGGGTGTCTACTGTTAAAGTGAGGGCATTGATTGGGAAAGAATGGAATCCTGCAATTTGAAATGGGGCCATGTGGGAAGACCCTGATGAATCTGGAGATACTCAGCCCCTAAATTCTGATGAACCTTCTTTTCCAGAGGGAGAAGTCTCCCCAGCCCCAGTAGAAGAGGCCTCCCCAACCCTCCTGACAGCAGCCTCCCCAGTGTCAGTGGTATTGGCCTGTCCACCTCTGTCTGAGGGGTTTAACCTTGCATTGCTTGAGGAAATGGTAATGATCTCCCCTGAGGGAACTGCCATGCAAGACAATTCTGATTCTCCTCAGGACTCATCCTGACCACCCCTCTTTGTTTCTAGACCTATGACTGGACTCAAGTCCCAGCAGGGCCCTAAAGGTGAGGTACAAAATATGACCCATAACAGGGTGCACTGAATTCCAAAAAAACTACTTGGGGTTATTAGTTCATACAAGCAGAAATCCCAGAAACATGTATGGGAATTATGGATGTGGAACATGTGTGGGAATTAAGGGTGTGGAAAAATGGTAGAAGGAACATAAAATTGGATCAGGCTGAATTTATTGATATGGGCTCAATAAGCAGAGATTCTGCATTCAGTGTTATGGCTTGGCAGAAAGGACTCTAGCTGGCTGGGTGAGACAAAGATAAAAAGATGGCCCACCATAAATGAACTAGAAATGCCTGACCTTACTTAGTTTAATAGAGAGGAAGAAATTCAAAGTCTTAAGGAGACTGGAAGATTAGAGTGGATTTGTCATTTACCTTACTCACCTATGACGGAATAATCCAGAAGACATACCTTTCACCAATACTTTGAGAAATACTTTGGATAAATAAATAAATGTTGAGGGGATACCCAGCATCTTTGTCGAGCTTTGTGGTTGCTCTTTTTTGTAGGCCCCACCTTACAATGGGAACCACAGTCATTTGATTGGAAAACCTAAATGCAATGGGAATAATTAGATCCCAGAATATGGCAGGAGTCAAGTGGTGGCGGTGGCACTTAACCACCAAAGGCAATGTAGGCATGGTTATTATAATGAACAGCAGAGTCAAAGCCGCGCCAGAATAGTCTGACTCCAGGAGACATATGGTATTGGCTAGTTAATCATGATGTTTCTCAAAGTGAAATAGATAGGAAGCCTACTAAAATCTTAACTGATCTGTATAAGCAGAACATTTCTAGGCCAAAAAACAAAAGTCTAACTCAAATCATAAAAACAGAGAGATGTGGCCCCTCAATCAATCCCCAGATGAGCCAGTTTACAGACCTGGAACCCCATGAGTGAAGAAGAGGTCAGTCCCCTGGAAGAACCACGGTATAATACTAAACATTTATACTGTTAAATCTTTCTCCTATCCTTCTCCAAAGGGACCTATGGCCTTTTACAAGGATAATTGTACACTGGGGAAAAGCAAATAATCAGACCTTTTGGGTCTACTGGACACTGGCTTTGTCTATCCACTGATTACAGGAGACCTAAAACATCACAGTAGTCTTCTCATTAGAGTAGGGGCTTGTGGAAGTCAGATGATCAATAAAGTTTTAGCTCAGATTTGTCTCACAGTGAGTCCAATGGATTGTTGAACCTATCCTGTGGTTTTTGTTTTTTTTTTTCTCCAGTTCTGGAATGTGTAATTAAAATAGACATATTTAGCAGCAGGCAGAATTCCTCCATTCATTCCTGACCTGTGAAGTGAGGGCTGTTATGATAGAAAAGGCCAAATGGAAGTCATTAGAACTGCCTCTACTTAGAAAAATAGCAAATCAAAAGCAATTCTACATGCAGAAATTAGTGCCACCCTCAGAAACTTAAAAGATGCAGGCGTGGTGATTTCCACCCTATCTCCATTCAACTATCCTGTTTGGCCTGTGATAGACAGGTCTTGGAGAAAGACAGTGGATTATCATAAACCTAACCAAGTGATGACTCCAATTGCAGATTCTGTACCAGATACGGTTCCATTTATTGAGAAAATCAACTATCTCCTGGCACTGATATGCAGCTATTGACCTGGGAAATAGCTTTTTCATCATCTCTGTCCATAGGGACCAGCAGAAGGGACCAGCAGAAGCAGTTTGCTTTTAGCTGGCGAGGCCGGCAATATACTTTCACTCTCCTACCTCAAGGGTACGACAACTCTACAGTTCTATGTCATAATTTAGTTTTCATGGATCTTGATGACCTTTCTTTTCCACAAGATATCACACCGGCCCATTACATTAATCACATTTTGCTGATTGGACCTGGTGAATGAGAATTAGCAACCACTCTAGACTTATTGATAAGACCTGTAACTGTCAGAGGTTGGGAAATAAATCTGACAAAAATTCAAGGGCTTTCTAACTCAATGCAATTTCTATGTGTCCAATGGTGTGGGGCATATAGAGATATCCTTTCTAAGGTGAAGGTTAAATTGTTGCATCTGGCACCACCTGCAACCAAGTAAGAGACACAGCACATGTTGGGCCTCTTTGGACTTTGGAGGCAACATATTCCACATTTGGGTGTGTTATGCTGGGCCATTTACAAAATGACCTGAAAAGTTTCTAGTTTTGACTGCAGTCTAGAACAAAGCAAGGCTCTGCAATAGGTCTAGGTTACTGTACAAGCTGCTCTGTTACTTGAGCCATAAGATCTAACATATCCAATGGTGACTGATATATTAGTGGTGAATAGAGATGCTGTTTGAAGCCTTTGGCAGGTCCCTATAAGGGGATTGAAGTGCAGGCCTTTAGGGTTTTGGAGTAAGTCCCTGCCATCTTCTCCAAATAACTACTCTCCTTCTGAGAGACAGTTCTTGGCCTGCTATTGGGCATCAGTAGAGACTGAATGCTCAACCATGTGGCACCAAGTTACCATGTGACCTGAGCTGCCCATAATAAACTGGGTGTTATCTGACCACCAAGCAATAAAGTTAGGCACGCACGCAGCTCTTCATCATCAATGGAAGTGGTATGTATGTGATCCAGCTCTAACAGTCTCTGAAAGCATAAGTAACTTACATGAAGAAGTTGCCCAATTGCCCATGCTCCTGCCTTCTGCTGCACTGCTTTCTCTCTCCCAGACTGTACCTATGGCTTCATGGAGAGTTCCCTATGATCAGCTGGCAGAGGAAGAGAAGAATTAGGCCTGGTTTACAGATGTTTCTGCATGATATGCAGCACCACCCAGAAGTGGACAGCTGTAGCACTACAACCACTCTCTGGGACATCCCTGAAGGACAGTTATGAAGGGAACTCCCAGTGGGCGAAAATTCGGCCAGTGCACCTGGCTGTTCCCTTTGCTTAGAAGGAGAAATGGCAAGATGTGTGATTAAATCCTTATGTATAGGCTGTAGCCAATGGTGGTTTGGCCGGATGGTCAGGAACTTGGAAGGAACATAATTGGAAAATTTGGTGACAAATTTAGGAGACAGAAATGTGGATAGACATCTCCAAATCAGCAAAACTTGTGAAGATGTTTATGTTTCGTGTGAATGATCACCAAAAGGTGACCACAGCAGAGGAGAACTTTAATAACCAAGTAGATAGGATAACCCTTTCTGTGAATGCTACTCAGCCTGTTTCACCAGCCACCCCTGTCATTGCCCAATGGGTTCACGACCAAAGTGTCCTTGGTAGCAGAAATGGAGGCTATTCATAGGATCAGAAACATGGACTTTCACTCACCAAGGCTGATCTAACTATGGTCACTGCCGAAGGTCCAATCTGCCAGTAGCAGAGACCAACACTGAGCTTCCAATGTGGTACCATCCCTAGGTGATCAGCCAGCTACCTGGAGTCATGTTTATTACATTGGCCTGCTTCCACTATGAAAGGGGCAGTGTTTTATTCTGGAATAGACACTTCTCTTTGCCTTGCCTGTACACAGTGCTTTTGCCAAAACTACCATCTGTGGACTTACAGAATGCTTTATCCACCATCATGCCATGCCTCGCAGCATTGCGTGTGATTAAGGAACTCACTCCACAGCAAAAGAAGTGCAGCAATAAATGCACGCTCATGTAATTCGCTGGTTTAACCACGTTCCCCACTATTCTGAAGCAGATGGCTTGATAAAATGGTGCAATCGCTTTTTGAGGAGTCAGTTATAGTGCCAGTTAGCTGGCTATACCTTGAGTGCTGGGGTAAGGTTCTCTGTGCTCTACATCAGTGTCTAATACATGGTGTTGTCTTTTCCATAGACTGGATTCATGGGTCGAAGAATCAAAGAGTGGAAATGGAAGTGGAACCACTCACCATTACCCTAGCAAAATTTTTGCTTCCCATTTCTATGACTTTATACTCTGCCGGCCTAAAGGTCTCTAATTCTGAGGGAGAAATGCTTTCACCAGGAGACATAATGATGATTCCACTGAACTGAAAGTTAAGACTGCTGCCCAGTCAGTTTGGGCTCCTTCTGGTTTTGAGTCAACAGGTAAAGAATGGAAGTGTGGTATTGACTGAGGTGATTGATTCAGACCACCAAGAAGAATTGGACTATTATTCCATAATGGAGAGAGAGAAGAGTAAGCCCAGAAAACAGGAGATCCTTCAGGTATCTTTTAGTGTCACCATGCCCTATGATTATGGTCAATATAAAACTATAACAACTCAATGACCAGGACTCAAGGGCTACTAATGACCAGGCCCTTCAGATTTGGATCACCCTGCCAGGTGAAAAACCATGACCAGCTGAGGTGTTTGCTGAAGGCAAAGGGAATACAGAATGAATAGTAGAAGAAGGTATTTATAAATACCAGCTAAGAATAATCGACCAGTTACAGAAATGAGGGCTATAACTGTCATGAGTATTTTCTCCTTGTTTTGTAATGAATATATTTGTGTGAATATATGTGTGTGTATATATATGTATATATAATATTTAAATATATATGGAATATATCTTATATATTTATAAATTAATTTATATCTATATAAATTAAGCAAATATTTTTCATTATCTTATTCCCTTATGTAACATAAGATGCATTGACTTTATATCATAGTATTTAAGTATTATTAATCTTACATAGAGGTGAAGTTATAAGATATCAATGGGAAGAGTTAACATCACTCAAATACTTTGCCTTCTCTTCTGGGGAAGGGATTAGTGTGTCTTCAGTTGTATGCAGGATAGTTGTATCACTTTAGGCAGAGTTACGACCCTGTTAGTGTCTTTAATTGAAGATTAAGTGTGGTTTAAAAAGATGTGTATGGGTAGATTGATAAGAGGTAGAATCGTGGTGGTCATTTTATGTGCCAACTTGACTGGACTAGGGGATGCCCAGGTAGCTGGTAAAACATCATTTCTAGGTGTGTTTGTGAAGGTACTTCCAGAAAAGATTAACATTTGAATCAGACTGAGTACAGAAGATCATCCTCACCAATGTGAGTAGGTACCATCCAATTTATTGAGAACACAAATAGAACAAAACTTCAGAACAATATATTTTCTCTTTCCTTATGGAGCCGAGACATTCGTCTTCCTCTCTTTTTTTTTCTTCTTGCTCTGTTGCCCACACTGGAGTGCAGTGGCGCAACCTCAGTTCACTGCAACCTCTGCCTCTCGGGTTCATTCTTGTGGCTCAGCCTCCCGAGTAGACAGGCACACACCACCATGTCTAGCTAATTTTTGTATTTTTAGTGAGACAGGGTTTCACCATGTTGATCAAGCTGGTCTCAAACTCCTGGCCTCAAGTGATCTGCCTGCCTCAGCCTCCCAAAGTGCTGGGATTAAAGGTGTGAGCCACCGCACCTGGCCTATTCATCTTCTGTTAACATGAGTGTTCCTGGTTATTGGGTCTTTAGACTCAGATCAGGACTTACACCATCTATACCTCCATTCTTGGGCCTTTGAATTCAGACTAAATTACATCATTGGCTTTCTTTGTTTGCTGGTTTGCAGACGTCAGATTCTGGAACTTCTTGGCCTCCATTGTCCCATGAGGCAATTCCTATATTAACTCTCTCTCTCTTTCTCTCTTTCTCAACTCTAGAGAGAGAGCCTGTTTCTGTGGAGAATTCTTGCTAATGCAGCATTTTAAGAATTTAAACACAATCATGCTTCTGTAACAGAAAATCCTGAGATTCTTTCCTTTGATGGCAGAGATTCAAAGTAGTTTGGTTCCACTGCACAGCTGTGACCACTGGGCTTTGTGAAATCACTCTCTCTAGAGAAACTTCATGCAGCTTCATAAAATTACTTTTGTCTTCAGGATGGAGGTTTATTGGTTCTCTGCACAACTGGGAAATCATCCCTTTTGGACTATGGAGAGTCTTGATTAGCCCTTCCCAATTAGTTTTTTCTTCTTCTGTTGGAACTTTTAATCAGTACAGTTTGCCAGACATAAGGCAATATATCCAGAAAGTAGGATGCCACAAGCCTCTGCAGATAGTCATTTCCCAGGGAGCACATAATTTCTCACTTCATCTTATAAAGGAAAATAGTGGAGGAATGGAAACAAACATGTATTTAGACTTACTATGTTCCCAGTCCTTTGTGAGGGGTTTCATATGGAGTATTTCATTGAATATCAGCAACACTTTTATGATGCAGATAACATTTTTGAAAGGCCACCTGAAGCCCAAAAAGATTGAATAACTTGCCCAAAGGTAACATTGTATGAGGTGATGGGACTTGGATTTGAATCTAGCTCTGACTCCAAATGGTTGCTTTTCGTATTATAGCTGGTTGCTATCTACTCTCCTCCAATTAGACTTGAGCTAAAAACAGGACTGAAATGATGCTACATTCATGAGATTAATATTAATGCAGTAGAATCACTCCTTTGCTATCTACAGGAGGAGACAGTGTTAGTCTGTTCTCACACTGCTAATAAAGACATACCTGAGACTAGGTAATTTATAAAGGAAAGAAGTTTAATTGACTCATAGTTCCACATGACTGGGGAAGCCTTACAATCATGGCAGAAGGCAAATGAGGAGCAAAGTCATTTCTTACTTGGCAGCAGGCAAGACAGCTTGTGCAGGGGAACTCCCATTTATAAAACCGTCAGATCTCATGAGACTTATTCATGACCATGAGAACAGTACGGGGAAAACCACCTCCATGATTCAATTATCTCCACCTGGTCCCACAATTGACACATGGGAATTATTACAATTCAAGGTGAGATTTGGGTGGGGACACAGTCAAACTGTATCACCCAGTATAAACCACTTAGCTCTAATTTTGCTTCTGTAATGGAGAAACTATTTTTTAAAATTCCTCTGGGTGTTTTTTCTCCCATATTAATGCATTTTTTATTTTTACTCTCTCTGTTTCTCTGTAGTCTTTACTACCATTAAAGCAAATCAGTGACATTTATTGCCATAGTGAAAGGTAGAGAGATACATCTGAAGTCCATAGGGCAGGAGAGAAAAAGGTGATCCCTGGGAATATTACTTCTGGACAGGAAGAAAAAGTAGAAATTCTTCCTGGGTTATAGGGCAGGGACAGGATCCTTCAGCAACCTGGTGTCCAGCCCTCAGGAATTGTATGCCAATCTGAAGAGGACAGGAACCAGTGAGAAGAAACAAAGGCTCTTCTACAATGCTGAGAGACTCCATAAATTTCCATATGCACGCACATCTATGGGGAAGGAAGGCAGACACTTTGGAGGAAAGAAACACTGTAGGTAAGAAGTTAAAACTTAGATTGTGAGATATGAAATGCTATTTACCAGAAAAAATAAAATTACATTATACTGGAAAATTCCAAGATTTCTTACCAGCTGCTATAAGTAAGGATAGGGCCTCCAGATTAGGATGAGAGAAATTATAGAAAGAGGAAAAGTCTACATTTGTAGTACATCCTTCATGTATAGTGTATTAATTTTAGATAATGCTGTGCTTTCATAACTCATTCTTTTGAGTTGTTAATAATGGCTCCTCTTAAAATACAAAGAGATTTTCTGGTAGGCATTGAATGTCAAGCTATGCTAAGTATCAAGACCATGACATGAATCAGGTTACTGTGACTCATCTCATGTACCTAGAGAGACCTGCAAGGATACAGAAGAGACTGATATCATAGTGTCATGGTCTGTGGGGTAAATCCCTAATGAGAGAAGGCAGGACTAGGAAAAACTCTATTTTATAGAAACCTAAGTCAAGGCCCAAAAAGTGGACACCTGGGCCTTGGGTGTTTGGGAAAAGCTGCAGAGAGGACAGGGAAAGGTGTGCCAGGAGGTGGGACTGGGGGAGAGACCTGTGAGCAAACTTCTCTTTAGCTCTGCATGATGTTGCAAAAGTGTGTGAATTTTGGCTCCAGACAAATCTGAGATTAGATTCTCCCTGGCCACTAGTGCCTGATGCCTTTGGACAAACTTATCTGCATGAAGGGAGAGCATTGCTTGAGGACGTAGTGAGAATTAAATGAGAAAACATTTGTTAAATGCCCAACACTATGCTTGTCACAGGGTAGCTACTGTGCCCGTAACTGTAGATTTTAATGTCTGAAAGTGAGGGCTACACTAATTTGCTCTGGAGGTTTCCCTGAGCAGATGGTGAATAAGTGTCAGAAAATGAATGATATACTCTGTGTCACGGGTGGCCCAGAAGCATGTGGTGGCACGTGTGGTTTATATCTCTTTATGAGTGTTCTGAGTCACTCTGAACCCAAATGACAGCTGTGTGTAAGCAATTCCTGCTGGCAGGCTTACTGGTCTAGAAAGCCAAAGAGCAACAACAATGCCCACCCCCCAACTGAAAAAAAAATTCCCCAAACCTCATTACCATTGGGACTTGTTAGCTTTGTACCTTTCTGTGAAGATGATTTGATTTGTGACTCCTCCAACTGATTTAACTATGGCTTTGCCAGTCTGTCCTATCTATTAAGTTAGAGCAAAAATCTTTTCAAGTGTCAGCCAGGGGAATCCATCCGGAGTTCTGGAGGTCCTGGCAGCACTAACTGGGAGAAAAGAGGAACGCATGCTTTCTTCCTGAGACTCTGACTTAGTACACTGGAGTTGCAGTGACAAAATACCTGAGACTGGCTAAGTTATAAAGAACAGAGATTTATTTCTCACAGGTCCGGAGGCTGGGAAGTTCAAGGTCATGGTGCCTGCATTCAGTTCTGGTGAGGGCGGCTCTCTGCTTCCAAGAAGGTGCTTTGTTGCTGTGTATGGCAGGACAAAAGGGACCTAAGTTAGTTTTCTCCACCCCTGTGACAAGGCACTAATCCATTCGTGAGGACAGATCTCTCATGACTCAATCACTTCCCCATTAGACCCATCTTTTAATACTATGACAATGAGGACTACACTTTACCATAAATTTTGAAAGACAGGCAAATTCAAACCATAGCATTCTGCCCCAGTCTCCCCTAAATTTGTGTCCTTCTCACATATGAAATACATTCATTCCATTCCAATAGCCCCTCAAATCTTTACTTATTCCAGCATCAACTTAAAAATCTGTGTCCAAAATCTAAACTAAATATCATCTAAATCAGGTACAGATAAAACTTGTGGTACGATCTCTCTGATTCAAATTCCTTCTCCAGCTGTGAGCCTGTGAAATAAAGCAAGGTACTTTTAACATACAGTAGTGGGACAGGCATCAGATAGACATTCCCATTCTAAGAAAAAGTAACGGAAAGGCAGAAAGGGGTAATAGGTCCTGAGTGAGTCTAAAACTCAACAAGGCAAACAACATTCAATCTTGAGATCTGAGAATAATATTCTTTGACTCCATGTCTCTTATTCCAGACACACTGGGGCAGGGGTTGGGTCCCCAAGACTCCAAGGGATCCTACTCCCATGGATTGCCTGAGCTCAGCTCATGCTGAAGCTGTTATGGGTTAGACTCAAGTGCCTGGGGCTCCCCCAGGCTGCCACTGCACACTGGTGGCCCTACATGTCTCAGATCTCATAGGCTGCTCCAACCTCATGCCTCTTCTGGGCATTGCCCTGGTGGGAATTTTCAGTGGCAGTCTTCTCCTGGTAGAAGTTCTCTGCCTGTTCTCCAAGGCTCTCCAAGGCATCTTTTGAAATCTAGGTGGAGGTAGTCATGTTTCCACAGATCATGAACTCTGTGTGCCTGCAGAGTTAGCATCACATGGATGCCACCGTGTAATACAGCTTGTACCCTGCTGAGTGGCTTGAGTAACAGCTAGGGCAGCCAAGAAATGCTGCACCAGAATGCAGGGAGCAGAGATTTGAGGTGGCCCTGGGCAGTGAGGCCACAGGCACCTTGGGTCCCTCTTTTGAAACTGTTCTGCCCACGAGGCCATGGCACTTTGGGCCTGTGAGAGTGGGGTAGCCACAAAGATTTCAGAAACACCTTTGCGATTATTCTTTCATTGTCTCAGTGAATAGCACCTGGCTTCCTTCTATCCATATTAACCTCCATTTCAAACAGTTGCTTAGCCACACCCTTAATATTCGCTCCAAAACACACTTTCTTTTTCTTTACATGGCCAGGCTGAGAATTTTCCAAATCTTTAAGTTCTATTTCTATTTTGATAATAAATTCCATCTTTAATTAAGTTATGTCTTTTTGCATTTTTTTTTTCACAAATAGCACTTTTTATTTGACACTATTTGAAGTCTGAACTTTAAACAGATTCTTGGACGGGTGGTTCATATCCATCAGCTCATTCAACTTTAGCACCTGTCTCATCCCCAGTGGGTTTTTCAGAACTACTGCCTTCACCATGAAGCTCCGTGAGCTTTCCCAATTCAAACCTGGCTTCTTCAGCACTTATACTTTCTAACGAACACTTCATGGAGAGGATAAATAGATTGGCAAGCCTTTTCTATGTCTCTTCCAATGCTGTCTGGAATCAATTTATTGACCACTTCTTTCAAGTCATTTGTCTGCACCTCTCGGGTCATGATTTCCATCATCTTCCGGATTTGGCAGACCTGTTGGTGCCGAGCATAAGAAGTCTTCCGTATCTGATTGTTGCGTTTTTTAGTAAAACCAACACAGAACAGACGAAGCAAGTAACCATCGGTAGTCTTGACATCAACATGAGCTTCAATCATTGTCTGCCACTTTTTGACCATGGAACACATTTTGTCACGGGTAAGATCCATGCCATGGAAGTTAGTCGGGCAGTTTTTGCCCTGAACATCTTCAGTAATCAGCTTGAATTTTCTAAATGCAACTTAATCATTCTGCAAATCAGCAAGACTCACTTCAAACACATGACCCTTGAGACCACCAGATACAATTTTGGTTCCTTGGGTCCTGGTGACGAGCGTCTTTCCAATATTTCTTATATTGAACATAGCAGGTGCTTTCACATCACACCAATCTTTCTTAGAAAATGGACCAACCACTTTCTTCTTGGCTCCCTTTTTGCCGCCTTTTGTAAGGCGCTTGTTCTTGCCAACCGCCATGGTGCTCGTTAGAGAGCCAAAAGGCTCTTTTTGCGTTTTTCTATATATAAGCAGTCAAGAGAAGCCATGCAGCACCCTGAGTGGTTTGTTGAGATACTTTTCATCAAATATTCTAGTTCATTGTCCTTAGGTTCTGCCTTCCACAGAGTACCAGGACATGGATAAAATTCAGCCAAGTTATTTGCCACTTTATAAAAAGAGTGGCCTTTCCTCCAGTTTCCAGTAAGATATTCCTCATTTTCAAATAAGACCTCAGCAGAATGAATTTTACTGTCCATGTTTCTACCAACATTCTGATCATGACCACTTAGAAAATCTCTAAGATGATTTAGGCTCTTCCTACAGCTCTCTCCTTCTAAGCCCTCATTAGAATTGTCCTTCATTCACAACAATCTAGGCTTTTTCTAGTACGCACCTTCAAACTCTTTCAGTCTCTATGCATTACCCACTTTCAAAGCTGCTCCGCATTTCCAGGTGTTTGCTACATAACACCCTACTTCTAGTACCAGTATCTGTCTTGGTCACATATTCAAAGCACAGAATTGTGATTTACTCTTCTATCAGAACACTTAATTCTACCACTTATTTCCGTTTAGAAGTGAAAGAGGTAGACCAGACTAGGAATGCAAAACTTGGAGTTTATGAGAAAGGGTGATTTGGATTTTCTTCCTGTGCATATATAACCCAAGTATCTCTGACTCTCTGTGCATTTACACTTGCTGTTACTCTTGCCAGCACCTGATTTAGGTTAAGTTTTAGCTGTTGTCCCATCCTAACTGCCCATCTCTTCTGTCCACTGCATACTCCCCAGTGACCCCTGTTTATGTCTCAAAGCAGTCAGAGTATTGGAACTTTTTTTAAGTTTGAAGGAAGAACTTGAAGAAGGACATTGCACAAAATATTCCACTTTTGCTCTTTATTTAAAGGTGCTTTCCACATGGCAGTTGCAAAATTTCTTTATCTTTTCATTGTTCCTCTTCCTTACAATAAACCTCCTACTCATTCACGTGAGACCATGAACGCCACGTTTTCCTCTCTCTTCTACATCAAATTCCCCAACTACTAGTGTATGCACCTAGAAAAGAGTATCTCTAGCATGCCTTGGTTTCTCTTATAAGTGTATTTAAAATTTTTTATTTATATTAATCTTTCTATGTAATAAATGCTAATCAAATTAGAAAGAGAAAATAGGCAGCTATGTGATAAATACAGACCAATATAAAATGCTGGAAAAGCCTACCATCTATGTTAGAAAAGTGCTCGCAAAAATAAATGCTGTTTTGAGTGGAAAATGCAGCTCTATAAAGGAATCACTTCTCAGTTAAAGGATCGGAGCTGAAGGTTGCCAAGGCTGGGTCTTGGGATGAATACACCCAGTGGAGAAGCCTGTCCTTCAGGCCAAGGCATGCACACATTTCAACTTCCAGGAGAACTGACTGATTGATATGGTGAGGGGACAGGAATAGAAGTTTAGTACTATTGCCTCAAGTTGGACAGCTCTGTGGTGCCATTCATATGCCTGTCTGCCCATGGGATCAGGCTGGGATTATACCTTAGGTGAAACTATGTCTTTACTGAACTTCTTTCCTCTGCCCAATCCTTTGTCTCTCATCTCTTTAGAGGGTCTTTTTGAGGGGGATCCCACAGTAAATCACAGCACAAAAATCCCCATTTCAGACTTCTGGGAAACACAATCTAAGACACTTGCTGTGGTATATGTGGAGTGATGGAGTGGGCAGCTGGGCTGTGGTATATGCAGAGTGATGGAGTGGGCAGCTGGGCTGTGACTTACAGGCCAGTGGTCACATTCATGCAATCCTTCCTTTGTGGTTGTGGTTTTTACTACCAGATTGATGGTTACATATAGAGTATTGCAAAAATGACCACCACTTTTCGAGGCCACCATCACTTGTGATGGTGAATGACTTCTTGTGAGATCTGGATGTTTAAAAGTGTGAAGCACCTTGCTCTCTCTTGCTCCTGATTTTGCCATGTAGCATGCTTGCTGCCCCTTATCCTTCTGCCATGATATGATTTGGATCTGAGTCCCCCTCCAAATCTCATGTCA
The DNA here is from genome assembly GCF_003255815.1 of Theropithecus gelada. Taxonomy (NCBI): domain Eukaryota; kingdom Metazoa; phylum Chordata; class Mammalia; order Primates; family Cercopithecidae; genus Theropithecus; species Theropithecus gelada. The sequence goes on along the minus strand of NC_037668.1, from coordinate 215,235,847 downwards.
AATTGTAATCCCAAATGTTGGAGCTGGGGCCTGGCAGGAGGCGATTGGATCATTGGGGCAGTTTTTCATGGTTTAACACCATTTTCCTTGGTGCTGTCATCATGATAGTGATGAGATCTGGTTGTTTAGAAACATGTACCACCACACCTCCTTCCTTCTGCTCCAGTCATGTGAAGTGATGGCTCTCCCTTTGCCTTCACCATGATTGTAAGTTTCCTGAGGCCTCCCCAGAAGTCAAGCAGATGCCGCCATGCTTCATAGATAGCCTGCAGAACTGTGAGCCAATGAAACCTCTTTTCTTTATAAATTCCCCAATTTCAGGTATTTTTTTACAGCAATGTGAGAACAGACTAATACATGCCCTGACTGTAAGTTGCCTGACACCTCCTCAGAAGCCAAGCAGATGTCAGCATTATGCTTCCTGTATAGTCTACAGAACCATGAGTCAATTAAAACTCTTTTTTTTATAACTTACTCAGTCTCAGGTATTTCTTTATAGCAATGAAAGAATAGCTTAATACACATGGTCAATGAGTTATATCTGTTTTTACAAAAGAGGAAACTAATGCTCAGAGAAGGAATGTAATTTGCCCAAGGTGTAGTTAGCAGATGGATTTGAAGGTAAGTTTGCTTGACTTCAATGACTATCATTAGGTAGCTCTTGGAAATGTAGGCTTCTTGTCACAGTATGTACCTTTCAAAACTGTATGGTTGGACAAATCTATGCATACTATTTAATATTCTTTTAATCTTGGCCTCCAAGTCTTACATGGAACTTCAGATCCATAAGAAATTTCCAAGCAATTATTATTTCCACATTTCAGTTTAGAACAGCATTTCCCTGTTTTTGTATTAGGGGACAGACTTCTAAATTTTCAGACATGCCTTTCAGTCATCTGTCTTCTAAACTATATCCTCCAGCATAAACTATGTCCTCAATAAAACCTATTATATTTTATACAAATATTTCTTCTGCACCTCTTTGTGTCCGTCTGTGTCCTAAGCTCTGGAGAGGCAAAGAAGAATAAAGTAGTCTATTCTTTCAAGGAGTCACATTTTAGTGAAGACAAAAAATATACACATAATTTTTTAAAACCACACACAACTCATAAATGAAATATGGAAGTGTTAAATGGAGTACTAAAACTAGTCTGGTGAGTGAAGGGGTAAAGTGATCAGAAGGTTTCCTTGGAGGAGGCGATACCTAAACTAAGTCTCAAAGGAGTTCACCTGGCTGGGTGGGGTTGAGTGGGGTTGAGTGAGTACAGTAGACAAGGGTCAATAAATGCTGTAATGTATAAACTCACAAAGTTCAGGAGCCAATATAGTAAAAGTTTATATGTTGTTCATGTTAGAGTTTGATGCAGACATTTCTGTTGAGAGGGTGGGTGTGAGACTGTGACCCTAAAGTTATTGAGAGATCAAGGCTGACAGATGGTCTGCATCTTGGATACAGACGTCTTCTGATGTCTCATTGACATCCAGTAGGGAGAGAAGACAGGATGTAGAGAGCACATGTGCATCTTAACCACTTCCCTATGCATCACTTCCTTGAAGGCTGCATTGGTGAGCCTAACCACATGGCCTGACCGTGAGGATGGGGACTTTGTTTTGTTAACTGCTGTATTCCCCCACAAAAGGAGCAGTAAACACATTAAATGCACAAGAAATGTTTGTCAAATTTATTTGTGATTGAATATATCTTTGCACTATTAGTACAGCTTCTACCACACAATGCCATTCTATAAATATTGGTAGAAATGAAGTATAGTTTTCTATCTTTTCTTTTTACCTATGTTAAAAATTATTAAAATGTACTAAAAATCTAACACACTGGAATATATGAATTTCTCAGTTATGAACCCAAGAATTATGACAGGTTAGAAAAATTCTGGGAAATATTTGTTTGTATGGGCACCAAAGTGGAACTCCAGCTCTATCAGCAATAGAATCCTTCCTTCTTTCTCTTCCTCCCTCCTTCCCTCCCTCCTTCCTCACCTCTCTTTCTCTCTTTTCCTCCTTTCCTTTATTCCATTTCTATAGACCTGAACATATTCCATAGTGCTTCTGTCCTATCTGTTTGGGGGAATACAGAGATTTGCTGGACACAACTTTTGCTTTACAAAAGGAATCTAGACATATTACCAAGAACAAGAACACAAGGCAAACAGTGACAAACACCACATTAGAGCCATAGATAGAACCACCCACTTACCTAGTCTATGTGGCTGAAGAGGGGCTGGCTCAAAAACACCTCCCACATCAGCTGTACCTTTTCGCCATCTGGAGTATCTGGTACACCTACAGTTCAGGTGCCACACTCCACTTCGAGTTTCAGCGAGAAGAAAGTGGCAGAGGAGATGACTGGGTGAAAGCCTTCTACTGGCAAAGCCATTATTTTCACATCAACATCTTACATCTCCCAAGGGATATTTCTGGTCATAAATATGTACCTGAAAGGGATACTTCTCATGAACCATCTTCTTGATTGCCAGGCCCAAGGATTAGAATTGCACATATCAGAAGGATAATTTTCACTCCCTTTAAAAAGCAAATTACCTATAAGGCATATAAATAGCTGTTCCCACAGAGGCAGCTGAGTTTGGAGAACATACTACCAGCAGGGGTTATTGATATTTTTATGTGATCAGGAAAACTGCCTTAAACAAATTTTTCTTCCTAGTGAGACATTCATCAGTCAGGCCATCAAGTCAAAAAGGCCCAAGTTCTCAAGAACCTTGTATTACATGGATCATGAAATTCTTCAGCAACTTGAGGAATATGATGTTCTTGTAGTTCTGGGAATTTGTATTCTGTAACAAGTAGTACAGGGCCCATTTATGGTTCCCAAGAGCACCAAGGTAAATGTCAAGTTAATATCATTAGAAAAAAATAAAAAAGACTCCCACATTTATCTTTTACGAATAAAGGCAATTTCATCAGTAAGGCAATAAGGACAGAAAACATATCTGGCTGACATATTAGTTGAGTGGTTGTCTATGTTTTTAATTTCAAAGAAACTCAGAAAGAACATGGAATATCTTCAATTGTGATCATTCAGCTAGCTGTAGGGGAGTCAAAACTCCACCTCCATCCTCTTTGGGTTCTGCCTGGACGCTAAAGTTCAGTCGATATAGACAGATTAACAGGAGAAAAGCATACAAATTTATTTAATACAAGTTTACATGACACAGAAGCCTTCATAAGAAAATGAAGACCCCAAAAAAGCAGCTAGAGCCACTCACTTGCATACTGAATTGGACAACGAACACGGTTGCAAATATAATGAGGCAAAGGGGCCTCGGCTAGGGTAGTTAATTGGGTAAAGAAGTGACTAAGAAGATAAGGGTTAGTTTAACAAGGTCAACTTGTGGAGCTCTCTCTTGGCTTCAACTTTCTGTTCTTGATGATAAGAGCATTGCTTTTATAGGGAGCTCATCTTTCAAATGGGAATGCCACCTCCTGCTTTTAAGAAACACAAAAATGGTCAGAAGGATCTTTTTGCACCTACTGTTTTTTAAGTACCTTGAACAGCAATAATTATGATGCCAGAGCAGCATATTTTGGGGATGGCGTATTCTTAACTCCTTCATCACCAATAACTACATTGCAAGCATTTCAAAGAGGATCTTCACTGTTTTCATCTCTAGCCTCTTTCTACTCTTCCAACTGAGTTGACTTCTATTTTTATGATGTTGTTTTCACTATGTGAACCAAATTATTAGTGTCACTCATGAAAAGTCACTAAATGGCATTTATTTACTTTAAGGCTGATAGGAAATACAAATAGTAATTTAGCTGAGAAGAAATGTGTCTGTTTTCCTGCAAACTGTTGTATAATAATGCTCAGTTGGGAGGTAATGGGTAAACTGCAGTCATTCCTTCAAGAAACCCAACCTGCCTTCCATGGACCTACTTAGCAAAAGCAGTAAGAGCTGCCCATTCCTTGAAGCTGTGGCTCCTGTGACTCTAAGATAATTCTTCCTGGAACTTGTTTCTAATCCAGGATACTGTTGAGATGCCCCTGAAGGTTCCTTAATAAACAGTCTAAAGGTATTCATTTTATTAGGATTAGAAAGTGAATCTATATTTTAGGAGCCAGACTAAATAATGACAAACATTCAGAGTCACATTTTTCATTTATTACAATGACAACTTTCCAGGTTATGTGGTGATTCAGAGATCTGAATCTGGATTTCCATTCTGCCACTTACCAGCTATCTGCCTTTGGATGTCTTGCTAAACTGCTCTGGGTTTCACTCAGGTGCTGATTTTTAAAGTAAAAAAAAGAATGTTTTCCTTTTTGACTTCAAAGTATGTTTTATGACAAGAAATAAGAAAAAGAATGTAAACATGACATTTAAGCTATAAACTATTATTAAGATAATTCAATAAATAGGGTGTGTGTATGACTGCTTATGTTTACATCTGTGTGGTGATAAATCCTATTTGCTCTATATATTTAAAATAACTAAGACTAGATAAAACAAACCACAATACCTTTTTGTCCCCATAATTTTTAGCTCCGGAAGTATGTTGATTTGGAAGCAAATTAACCTGATGCTTGGAGATCTCAATGACTGCTTGCTGTGTTAAAGTGGCTTGGGATAAAACTTGAGTTAATACTACTCAAGGTTTCTCTTCCTCTCAAGAAAGAGAAGATGATCAGTTTCAGAGATGGCACATTTGGAGACAATGTCTTGCCTCTTCATTAAAAGCTTGGACAAAATTTTCATAGACTTTATGTGCAGAAAGCACAGATGCACAGACGTTATGAGGGCAAACAAGTGTCTTTCACTGAAGAGAGCTTTTAGTATCTCTCAATAAACTGCCTCAGTAAATTAATTTATTAACATTAATGTATAGATTCCTACATGAGATCAACAAACTGACTTTTTAAAAAATGGAAAGAGTCAAATTTGGTCTACATTCCTCTAAATGATGAATTTTACTAACTTTTAGTTACTGAAGTAACCAGTTTTGGAGTATCAGATAACTTCAGTCAGAATATAAATTTGGTAGATCAAAGATCTGGCTCTTGATAAAGTAAGATAAACAAAGATACAAGTTCTTTAAAAAGAGGTCATATCCAGAAGATACTTGCACTCATATGTTTCGCACAGCACTATTTACATTATCAAAAATATAGAATCAGCCTAAGGGTCCATCAACCATCAATGGATGACTGGGAAAAAAAATGTCATATAAGTGGCTGACAAGATGACCGAATAGGAACAGCTCCGGTCTACAGCTCCCAGCAAGATCAACACAGAAGGCAGGTGATTGCTGCATTTCCAACAGAAGTATCTGGCTCATTTCATCGGGACTGGTTAGACAGTGGGTGCAGCCCCCAGAGGGTGAACCAAAGCAAACTCAGAAAGTCCAAGGGGTCGGGGAACTCCCTCCCTGGGCCAAGGGAAGCCATGAGGGACTGTGCCCTGGGGAACAGTGCATTCCAGCCCAGATACTATGCTTTTCCCACAGTCTTTGCAACCTGCAGACCAGCAGATTCCGTTGGGTGCCTACACCACCAGAGCCCTGGGTTTCAAGCACAAAACTGGGTGGCCGTGTGGGCAGACACTGAGCTAGCTGCAGGAGTTTTTTTTTCATACCTCAGTGGCACCTGAAATGCAAGACAGAACCATTCACTGCCTTGGAAAGGGGACTGAAGCCAGGGAGCCAAGTGGTCTAGCTCAGTGGATCCCACCCTGATGGAACCCAGCAAGCTAAGATTCACTGGCTTGAAATTCTCGCTGCCAGCACAGCAGTCTGAAGTTGACCTGGGACACTTGAGCTAGGTGCAGGGAGGGGTATCTGCCATTACTGAGGCTTGAACAGGCAGTTTTCCCCTCACAGTGTAAACAAAGGTGCCAGCAAGTTCGAACTGGGTGGAGCCCACCACAGCTCGCAAAGCCACTGTAGCCAGACTGGCTTTCTAGATTCCTCCTCTCTGGGAAGGGTATCTCTGAAAGAAAGGCAGCAGCCCCCATCAGGGGCTTATAGATAAAACTCCCATCACCCTGGGATGGAGCACCTGGGGGAAGAAGCGGCTGTGGGCACAGCTTCAGCAGACTTAAAGGTTCCTGCCTGCCAGCTCTGAAGAGAGCAGTGAATCTCCTAGCACAGCACTGAAGCTCTGCTAAGGGACAGACTGTCTCCTCAAGTGGGTCCCTGAGCCCCATGCCTCCTGGCTGGGAGACACCTCCCAGCAGGGGTCGACAGACACATACAGGAGAGCTCTGGCTGGCATCTGGCAGGTGCCCATCTGGGAAGAAGTTTCCAGAGGAAGGAACAGGGAGCAATCTTTGCTGTTCTGCAGCCTCCACTGGTGATACCCAGGCAAACAGGGTCTGGAATGGACCTCCAGCAAACTCCAGCAGACCTGCAGCAGAGAGGCCTGTTAGAAGGAAAACTAACAAACAGAAAGGAATAGCATCAACATCAACGAAAAGGACATTCACACAAAAACCCCATCCAATGATCACCAAATCAAAGACCAAAGGTAGATAGATCCATGAAGATGAAGAAAACCCAGCTCAAAAAGGCTGAAAATTCCAAAAACCAGAATGCCTCTTCTACTCCAAAGGATTACAACTCATCACCAGCAAGGGAACAAAACTGGATGGAGAATGAGTTTGATGAACTGACAGAAGTAGGCTTCAGACAGTGGATAATCACAAACTCCTCTGAGCTAAAGGAGCTTGTTCTAACCCAATGCAAGGAAGCTAAGAACCTTGAAAAAAGGTTAGAGAAGTTGCTAACTAGAATAACCAGAATAGAGAAGAACATAAATGACCTGATGGAGCTGAAAAACACAGCACGAGAACTTCGTGAAGCATACACAAGTATCAATAGCCAAATCGATCAACTGGAAGAAAGAATATCAGAGATTGAAGATCAACTGAATGAAATAAAGTGTGAAGACAAGATTAGAGAAAAAAGCGAAAAAGAACAAACAAAACTTCCAAGAAATATGGGACTATGTGAAAAGGAGAACCTATATTTGGTTGGTGTACCTTAAAGTGATGGGGAGAATGGAACCAATTTGGAAAATACTCATCAAGATATTATCCAGGAGAACTTCCCCAACCTAGCTAGACAGGCCAACATTCAATTCAGAAAATACAGAGAACACCACAAAGATACTCCTTGAGAAGAGCAACCCCAAGACACATAATCGTCAGATTTACCAAGGTTGAAATGAAGGAAAAAATGTTAAGGGCAGCCAGAGAGAAAGGTCGGGTTACCCACAAAGGGAAGCCCATCAGACTAACAGTGAATCTCTCTGCAGAAACCCTACAAGCCAGAAGAGAGTGGGGGCCAATATTCAACATTCTTAAAGAAAATAATTTTCAACCCAGAATTTCATATCCTGCCAAACTAAGCTTCATAAGCAAAGGAGAAATGAAAACCTTTACAGACAAGCAAATGCTGAGAGATTTTGTCTCCACTAGGCCTGCCTTACAAGAGCACTTGAAGGAAGCACTAAACATGGAAAGGAAAAACTGGTACCAGCCACTGTATAAACATAACAAATTGTAAACACCATTGACACTACGAAGAAACTGCAACAACTAATGGGCAAAATAACCAGCTAGCATCATAATGACAGGATTGAATTCACACATAACAATATTAACCTTAAATGTAAACAGACTAAATGCCCCAACTAAAAGACACAGACTGGCAAATGGAATAAAGAGTCAAGACCCATCAGTGTGTTACATTCAGGAGACCCATCTCATGTGCAAAGACACACACAGACTCAAAATAAATGGATGGAGGAAGATTTACCAAGCAAATGAAAAAAAAAAAAAAAAAAAAAGCAGGGGTTGCAATCCTAGTCTCTGATAAAACAGACTTTAAACCAACAGAGGTCAAAGAAGGCAAAGAAAGCCATTACATAATGGTAAAGGGATCAATGCAACAAGAAGAGCTACCTATCCTGAATATATATGCACCCAACACAGGAGCACCCAGATTCATAAAGCAAGTTCTTAGAGACCTACAAAGAGACCCAGACTCCCACACAATAATAGTGGGAGACTTTAACACCCCACTGTCAATATTAGACCAACAAGACAAAAAATTAGAAAGGATATTCAGGACCTGAACTCAGCTCTGGACCAAGCAGACCTAATAGATACCTACAGAACTCTCCACCTCAAATCAACAGAATATACATTCTTCTCAGCACCACATCAGACTTCTTCTAAAATTGACCACATAATTGGAAGTAAAACACTCCTCAGCAAATGCAAAAGAAGGGAAACCATAAAAATAAGTCTCTCAGATCACAGTGCAATCAAATTAGAACTCAGTATTAACTCACTCAAAACCTCACAACTACATGGAAACTGAACAACCTGCTCCTGAATGACTACTGGGTAAATAACGAAATTAAGGCAAGAATAAATAAGTTCTTTGAAACCAATGAGAACAAAGACACAACATACCAGACTCTCTAGGACACAGCTAAAGTAGTGTTTAGAGGGAAATTTATAGAACTAAATGTCCATGGGAGAAAGTGAGAAAGATCAAAAATTAATGCCCTAACATCACAATGAAAAGAACTAGAGAAGCAAGAGCAAACTAATTAAAAAACTAGCAGAAGACAGGAAATAACTAAGATCAGAGCAGAACTGAAGGAGATAGAGACATGAAAAACACTTCAAAAAAATCAATAAAACCAGGAGCTGGTTTTTGGAAAAGATTCACAAAATAGATGGACTGCTAGCCAGACTAATAAAGAAGAAAAGAAGGAAGAATCAAATAGACACAATAAAAAATAAAGCGGATATCACCACTGATCCCACAGAAATACAAACTACCATCAGAGAATACTATAAACACCCCTACACAAATAAACTAGAAAATCTAGAAGAAATCGATAAATTCCTGGACACATACACCCTCCCAAGACTAAACCAGGAAGAAGTCAAATCCCTGAATAGACTAATAACAAGTTCTGAAATTGAGGCAGTAATAATAGCCTACCAACAAGCCCAGGACCAAATGGATTTACAGCTGAATTCTACCAGAGGTACAAAGAAGAGCTGGTACCATTCCTTCTGAAACTATTCCAAACAATAGAAAAAGAGAGATTCTTCCCTAACTCATTTTATGAGACCAACATTATCCTGATACTAAAACCTGGCAGAGACACAACAAAAAAGGAAAATATCCAGCCCATATCCCTGATGAACATCAATGTGAAAATCCTCAGTAAAATACTGGCAAACAGAAGCCAGGAGCACATCAAAAAGCTTATCCATCACGATCAAGTCAGCTTCATCCCTAGGATGCAAGGCTGGTTCAACATACACAAATCAATAAATGTAATCCATCACATAAACAGAACCAATGACAAAAACCACATGATTATCTCAATAGATGCAGAAAAGGCCTTCGATAAAATTCAACATCCCTTCATGCTAAAAACTCTCAATAAACTAGGTATTGATGGGATGTATCTCACAATAATAAGAGCTATTTATGACAAACCCACAACAAATATCATACTGAATGGGCAAAACCTGGAAGCATTCCATTTGAAAACCAGCACAAGACAGGGATGCACTCTCTCACCACTCCTATTTAACATAGGAAGTTAAATAGGAAGTTCTGGCCAGGGCAATCAGGCAGGAGAAAGAAATAAAGGGTATCCAAATAGAAAGAGAGGAAGTCAAATTGTCTCTGTTTGCAGATGACATGATTGTATATTTAGAAAACTCCATCGTCTCAGCCCAAAATCCCCTTAAACTGACAAGCAACTTCAGAAAAGTCTCAGTATACAAAATCAATGTGCAAAAATCACAAGCATTCCTTTACACCAATGATAGACAAACAGAGAGCCAAATCATGAGTGAACCCCCATTCACAATTGCTACAAAGAGAACAAAATACCTAGGAATACAACTTACAAGGGATGTGAAGGACCTCTTCAAGGAGAACTACAAACCACTGCTCATGGAAATAAGAGAGGACACAAACAAATGGAAAAACATTCCATGCTCATGGAAAGGAAGAATCAATATCCTGAAAATGGCCACACTGTTCAAAGTAATTTATAGATTCAATGCTAGCCCCATCAAGCTACCATTGACTTCTTCACAGAATTAGAAAAAACTACTTTAAATTTCACATGGAACCAAAAAAGAGCCTGTATAGCCAAGACAATCTTAAGCAAAAAGAATAAAGTTGGAGGCATCATGCTACTTGACTTCAAACTATACTACAAGGCCACAGTAACCAAAACAGCATGGTACTGGTACCAAAACAGATATATAGACCAATGGAACAGAAAAGAGGCCTCAGAAATAATGCCGCACATCTACAACCATCTGATCTTTGACAAACCTGACAAAAGCAATAGGGAAAAGATTCCCTATTTAATACATGGTGCTGGGAAAACTGGCTAGCCATATGCAGACAACTGAAACCTGACCCCTTCCTTACACCTTATACAAAAATTAACTCAAGATGGATTAAGGACTTAAACATAAGACCTAAAACCATAAAAACCCTAGAAGAAAACCTAGACAATACCATTCAGGGCATAGGTCCTGGCAAAGACTTCATGACTAATTCACCAAAAGCAATGGCAACAAAAACCAAAATTGACAAATCGGATCTAATTAAATGAAAGAGCTTCTGCACAGCAAAAGAAACTATCATCAGAGTGAACAGGCAACCTGCAGAATGGGAGAACATTTTTGGAATCTATCCATCTGACAAACAGCTAATATGCAGAATCTACAAGAAACTTAAACAAATTTACAGGAAGAAAACCCCATCAAAAAGTGGGTAAAGGATATGAACAGATACTTCTCAAAAGAAGATATTTATGTGGCCAAGAAACATATGAAAAAAAAAGCTCATCATCACTGGTCATTAGAGAAATGCAAATCAAATCCACTATGAAATACCATCTCACGCCAATTAGAATGGTGATCATTTAAAAGTCAAGAAACAACAGATGCTGGAGAGGATGTGGAGAAATAGGAACGCTTTTACACTGTGGGTGGGAGTGTAAATTAGTTCAACCATTGTGGAAGACAGTGTGGCGATACCTCAAGGATGTAGAACCAGAAATATCATTTGATCTAGCAATCCCATTACTGGGTATATACCCAAAGGATTATAAATCATTCTCCTATAAAGACACATGCACACGTATGTTTATTGCAGAACTATTCACAATAGCAAAGACTTGGAACCAACCCAAATGCCCATCAATGATAAACTGGGTAAAGACAATGTGGCACATATATCCCATGGAATACTATGCAGTCATAGAAAAGGATGAGTTCATGTCCTTTGCAGGGACATGGATGAAGCTGGAAACCATCATTCTCAGCAAACTAACACAGGAACAGAAAACCAAACACTGCATGTTCTCACTCATAAGTGGGAGTTGAACATTGAGAACAGATGGACACAGGGAGGGGAACATCACACACCGGGGCCTATTGGGGGGTGGGGGGCTAGGGGAGGGATAGCATTAGGACAAATACCTAATGTAGATGACGGGTTGATGGATGCAGCAAACCACCATGGCACGTGTGTACCTATGTAACAAACCTGCACGTTCTGCACATGAATCCCAGAATTTAAAGCATATTTTTTAAAGTTCTTGTTGGTGCCCAAGGTCCGAAGCGGGCCGAGGTGGCAGGGGACTGGTATGTCAGCACTGCCCCGAGTGTGCACACACCTAGCCGGGCTGTGTCAGTGCTGGGGCTCGGCCCCAACCCTGCTCCGAGATCCAAGCAGGCACCGGGAGTGGGGAGAGGCTAGGCAGCAGGAGCAGACACCCACGAGCCTGCAAGGGCAAGGGGAGGCCCCTGGGCCCCCGAGGGTGCAGAGTGCAGAGACTCCAGGGTCCTGCACCTGGGAGGGTGGGCTCCCACCTGCTCCGTGGAGCATTCAGGCAGCTCCGGTCAAGTCTCCTCACAGCCTGGGGCAGGGGCTCCAGGTCCTCAATGCACCCGGGTGGCACCTGGGGCAGGGGTGATGTCGCCACAAGTTCTTCCTGTGGCGCCAGCACTTGGGAGTGGCCCGGGGCTTCCTCTCACCCTGCTCGAAGCCCTGGCCAGTGGGAAAGTCTCCGGAGTAGATTGCGGGCCCCAGGCCCAGCCTTCCAGAGAGCGTCAGGCTCGGCGATCACTCCGATGCTGGGCGGACCCGGGCAGTCCCGCGCAGAGCCTCCTCCCGAGGCGCAGGAAACCGGTGCCATCGGCCGGGTGGGCGCGGTGGCCTGGCCGCTGGCTGGGTTCGCGAAGAGGGTTCAGCTCCCACTTCCTGCCTCGGCCCCGAAGCCCGGCCCCAGCTCCAGGTCTCCAGCCTGGCCCCCGCACTCCTTGTCCCCGGCCTGGCCCCCGCACTCCATGTCCCCGGCCTGGCCCCCGCACTCCTTGTCCCCGGCCTGGCCCCCGCACTCCATGTGCAAGTGCGGCACCGTCCCAGGCCCAGCTCCCCCTGACGTCCCCTCGAGGCCTGCCGCTCCGTGCCCGACTGCCTTACTACCCCGCTGGCAGGTGACTCAGCCCGGCCCCATCACTGCAGCCCCCAGGGCGGCGGGCTCCCGAGACTGTCTGCCGCCTCCGTACACCCCCCCGCAGCGCCGGCGGGCGACACCGGTGGCAAGTGGCCAGGGTCCAGAGTGGAGAAGGCTCCGGGCCTGGGGTGGGGAGTGGAGGGGGTCCCGCCAGGAGGGATCCACCCTGCCGCACGAGGGTGGGGGCGGTGCAGTCAGCTGCCTTGGGGACACAGCGCACAGGGGACGCGTGGCACAGGGGTCCCACCGCCGCCACTGCGGCTCCTGCAGCCTCTCCCGCCGCCACCGCTTGTGCCTTCCCGCTGCAGCCGGCGCGACGACAGCGGCCGCTCAGGACTGCCTGCTGCTGCCATCCACAGGACACAGTCATTCCACTTGTAGGTGTCTAGAAGGGAAACGAAAGTACTTTTCCACAAAAAGGCATTAATGTTTCTAGCAGCATTATTCATAATAGCCAAAAAGTGGAAACAAATGTACAGTAATGGGTAGCTAGATAAACAAATCTAGCCTAATTTTACAATGAGAGATTATCTGGCAATGATAGAACTACTAATGCAGGCCATGAAAATGATAAGTCTCAGATACATGCTAAATTAACGAAGGTATATGGAAAACAGGAAATATTGTATGATTGCATTCATATAAAATGTCCCCAAAAGGCAAATATATAGAGACGGAAGGCGGAGCAGTGGTTACCTGGGTATGGGGTCAAAAGGGGGATTGACTCCAAATGAACACAGGGAACTTTTAGGTAGATGATAGAAAGGTTCTCAGGTCAGATTTTCATGATAGCTGCACAACTATAAACTTACTAAAAATCGTTAAATTATGCAGTGCAGTGGGTGAATTTTATGGTATATAAATTCTAGCTCAATAAAGTTATATATGTATATATAAAACAGTAAGGGGTAGTGGGTGAGGCAGAATAGATGAAACAAAATTGATGTATTTACAATTGTTGAAGCTGGCTGATTTACAACGCGGGCCCATTCTACTAATTCTTCTACATTTATGCCTGCCTGAATATTTTCATAATGAAAAAAGTTTATTAGAATTTAATATTAAAACAAAATTGATAAAACAAAAGCCTTGGGCATGGTGGCTCACATCTGTAATCTCAGCACTTTGGTAAATTAAGGCAGAGGAATCACTTGAGCCCAGGAGTTTGAGACCAGCCTGGCAATATAGTGAAACCCCATCTCCATATTAAAAAGTAAAAATTAGCCAGATATCATGGCATGCAGCTATGCTCCCAGCTACTCGGGAGGCTGAGGCGGAAGGATCAGCCTCAGGTGTTAGAGGCTACAGTGTTAGAGGCTGAGGCAGAAGGATCATCTCAGGTGTTAGAGGCTGCAGTGAGCTGTGATTGCACCATTGCACTTCAGTCTGGGTGACAGAGTAAGACCCTGTCTCAAAACCAAACAACAAAACAACAACAACAAAACAACCACATCAGCCTGATTTTCCACACTTCTGCTGTCTAAAGTGTAACTACCTCTCTTTACAGAGACATAATAGCAGCCCTCCAGTGTCTCATTAGATAAATCAACCATGAATTAACAAAGCCAATTCAATTCCACAAATTTTGATTGAGCATCAACGATAGGCAGGGTTTTGTCTTGATGCTTAACACTTTTTTGTTTCTTCGTTTCTTCATTGGTTGGAGCAGATATTCATGTTGTTGTTTTTAAGTTGGTGATTTTTGCTCTTTTTCTCTGAAGTTTTATTACCGTCAATAGTATAAATTTAGAAACATTCTGTTCTATCTCTCTTTCTAGATTGTCTACTCTTCCTATATTTTGTCTGTAAGTAATAGAAAATTTTACCTCTGTAATTCAAAACATCTAATGACTAAGTAAAATACTTTGTGATGTGGTAAGATAATTGGGTTCTGGGAAAAGTAATGAGCCCCGCGAGGTGATGTCCAGTAGGGGCAGTAACTCAATGCTACCCTCTGAGTAACAACAAGGTCTCACTTTCTAAAGCTGATTTACTCTATCTTAAGATTCCCTGGGTGAATCCTGCCCTTCAAAGGGTAATATACTCACTGAAGTAGCCAGTCCTAATTGTAGCTTCACCTATTTGAAAATCTTGAATGGAATAGAAAGAGAAACAGTGTTAAAATGGTTCTTTTTTTTTTTTTTTTTTTGAGACAGAGTCTCGCGCTGTCACCCAGGCTGGAGTGCAGTGGCACAATCTTGGCTCACTGCAAGCTCCACCTCCTGGGTTCACGCCATCCTCCTGCCTCAGCCTCCCGAGTAGCTGGGACTACAGGCGCCCGCCACCACGCCCGGCTAGTTTTTTTTGTATTTTTAGTAGAGACGGGGTTTTACCATGTTAGCCAGGATGGTCTCAATCTCCTAACCTCGTGATCCGCCTGCCTCAGCCTCCCAAAGTTAGAATGTTTTATATTACCTGCTTCCTATGAAAATAGAATCACCTACAATAAGGCATTTGGGATATTACATGCATGGACTTGATAGAGACAATGTATTTGGGGAAAGTGATTAGAACCAAGGGAAGGGTAAATCATTTCTTTTGACAGTCCCTATTGATTACCCGGCCCCAAACAGCAGTAACTTCTGGAATTTAGGTACAAGGTCAGAAAAATTAACATAAATTAAACATACCAACTCTCTATAACCAAACATAAAAGATAAAATTGTGAAAGCTTCCAAAAGCTCATAAAAGGCATGGGAGAATCTCTGAAACATTTATCAAGAAAAGTGCAGGTGTTCCTGAAATTTCCACCCCTCTTACAGTACCTGTCAAAGAACAAGAGCTTAGAACTGAATGTTGAATTTCTCAGCACAGCGATATACAAGTATTGTGATATGTTTAATCAAGGACAAAGAAAATTAAACAGTGAATGTGTGTGCATGTGTGTGTATCTAGTGACTGAAAACAAACACCATCCCTAAGAGATATGATCATTTATGTTGTTTGAAAAGTGGAGTACATAGTAAAGTAGGAAAAATATTCAGGTTACCTCACAACCTACACGAAATATCTTCCAAGACTCTCTTAATCTCTTTGCTTTGTTTCACCAAATAACCCTCTGATTATTTGATCTGTATGGAAAAATCACCTTCTCACTTACAAGGTACCAGGTAACACATACAAGTACATTGCTCACTGAAAAGACAGCTTCCATTAAAAATTACAATTGAAATTCTGATTTGTAGATCAGTGTTTGCTCTCAATTTAGCTAGCATTAGTTGTGTGACCTTGAGAAAATCAATTCTCTGTGAAGAAAATCAATTTCTTCTCTTGTACAATTACAACATGAAATTCGGTCAGTATTCCCCTAACTGTCCCTCTCAGAATAAAAGTCTTAGCAAAGTGCCCAGTCTATTAGAATAACTGGACATCCACCTGCAGCAGTGTGACTATTCTGTTTCTATATGATATTGCAATGGTAAATACATGTTACTATGTAACTGATGGAACCCATAGAATGTACAACCCAAACAGTGAACCCTAATGTAAACTATGAAATTTTAGTTAATAATAATGCATCAATCTTGGCTCATTAATTGTAACAAATGTACCACATTCATGCAAAATGTTAATAATAGTGGGAAGCTAGGGGTGGTGGAAGGTTAAGAAGATAGGCTTATCTTAACTTAAGGCTGGGGGTGTGGTAGCTCACCCCTGTAATCCCAGTACTTTGGAAGGCTGAGGCGGGCGGATCATTTGAGGTCAGGAGTTTGAGACCAGCCTGGCCAACATACTGAAGCCCCACTTCTACTAAAAATACAAAAATTAGCCGAACAGTAGTGGCATGTACCTGTAATCCCAGTTACTCAGGAGGCTGAGGCAGGAGAATCATTTGAGCCTGGGAGGTGGAGGTTGCAGTGAGCGGAGATCGCACCACTACACTCCAGTTGGGGGTGACAGAGTGAGACCTTGTCTCAAAAAAAAAAAAAAAGAGATATATGAGAATTCTGTTCTTTTTGTCCAAACTTTCTGTAAATCTAAAACTGCATATACACACACTATTAATTTTTTTAAAAGGTGTTCAAGGTATAAAGGATTTTATGGCCACGTAATTTTTGGAGATACTCCCTATAGTTTGTGATTGTCTTTGTGATTCATATAGAATACTAGGTATGACTGGGAAATTCTGCAGTAAGAAAAGTATGCTTAATATTATTTATCCTAGCATTTCCTAAACTTATCTGATCATGGACATTTTCCCCCAAGGGAAAATGATTAACATCCTCGGGAACTCGTGTTTCAGAGCATTCTTAAGATTCTTTCCAAATCTGGAAGTCTGGTTTTGTCTGTATTATGAACCTGTTTAGTAGAAATCAGACGTCACCAAATGATCCTATGGAATCAAAATGAGAGCCAGGCTGTGGGCCCCAGTGGCTCAGGAGAGCATGTTGGTGCCTTGTGAACTGTATTAGTCTGTTTTCGTGCTGCTGATAAAGACATACCCGGGACTGGGCAATTTGAAAAAGAAAGAGGTTTAAGGGACTCACAGTTCCACGTGGCTGGGGAGGCCTCACAATCATGGCAGAGGGCGAAAGACAGTCTCACATGGTGGCAACCAAGAGAAGAGAACTTGCCTGGGGAAACTCCCCTTTATAAAACCATCAGATCTCGTGAGACTTATTCACTAACACGAGAACAACGCGGGAAAGCCCCACCCTCAGGATTCAATTACCTTTCATCAGGTCCCTTCCACAACATGTGGGAATTGTTGGAACTACAATTCATGATGAGATTTGGGTGGGGACACAGCCAAACCATATCATGAGCCCTACCTTTGCAGCATGTCAGAGCCCAGTTTTACCACCTGTGAGAGCAAATTTTGTAAATGCCTTTCAGAGAACTTAACAGGTCAGCTACTTATTAAAATATGAAAGAGGTTCTATTCATATCTAAGGTAAAGAAATCTAGTAGCAGTCCACGTATCCCACTGGTTTGTTAAAAATTTGAGAGAATTTCTCAATCAAAACCAATCCTTATGGGGAAGATGAGAGGTCAAAGCTGGTGCTGCTGTTTGCATGAAAGGTGGGCGGCATGGCTGTGCATCTTGAGAGCATTTGCTCAATAAACACTCATTTACTGACTTGCTGTTGATTGTTCATTGTGTTCATGTAAATAGTGAAGCACCGGCCTAAACTTACGCTAACACATTTTTTCACTTCAATTTTTATTCTGGCTTCAGAGTATGAAGTAATACACCCTGTGATTCGAGGAAGAGAAATGATATTCCCCAGTCCTCCCTCTTCCCCCGCCCTCCACAATTTCCCCAAGCTGAAACCTCCTTTAGAATTATCAGAAGAGTGTAAGTCAAGGCAAAAGTCCCCAGGCGTCCAGAGAAGGCCCTGGCATGACAACAGCGGCTTCTGTTCATTCTGTGCAGGACTTTTTTTTTTTTTTTTTTGAGATGGAGTCTCACTCTGTCTCCCAGGCTGGAGTGCAGTGGTGCAATCTCAGCTCATTGCAACCTCCGCCTCCCAGGTTCAAGCGATTCTCCTGCCTCAGCCTCCTGAGTAGCTGGGATTATAGGTGCGTGCCACTGTGCCCAGCTAATTTTCATATTGTTAGTAGAGACAGGATTTCACCATGTTGGCCAGGCTGGTCTCGAATTCCTGGCCTTAGGTGATCCGTCCGCCTTGGCCTAACAAAGTGCTGGGATTACAGGTGTGAGTCACCACGTCCGGCCTCTGTGCAGGACTTTTAGGGGACTTCCAGAAGCACCTTATGGCATCCTATTCTTTCAGTCCAGCCACAGGACATAGCCACTTGGCCACTGGCAATGGCCTTCACCAAGTCCATGTTCCCTCTAGCCATTTCCAACCTTCTTGTGCTTGATCTCTTTATCTTTCTAATCCTTTGATTTAGTACTTGGCTTTAGACTCCAGGTTCAGGCTGTTTTTGCTTTGATGATAGGTTTACTCAGGTGTCCATGGTTCTCACTTTCCAGCACTCTCTACTGGCTTCTTGTCCATGCCTGGTCTCTGATTCCAGCCACCATTATCACGGGTAAGAGGCACTCTTTTCGTTTATCCTCATTCTCAAGTATGCCCACTGGCCAGGGCCTCCAACAAAGAACTAGAAAATATTTGATAGCTGCCTCCTCACCTTTCCCCCAGTCTCCTGCACAATTTCCTGATAGAGAACTTGGGGATCCACTCTGGAGCTTTGCAAATTGGAGCCTGACAAGGGCTGAGAGACAAAAGGACAAACTCACAGTTATCACGTGCCTGTTGCACCAAAAGCTGTGCTTGTTTTCCATTGAATACTTATAACACCGCGATTTCACAAAGGAGATAACTGAAGCTCACAGAAATTGACTTAACTCTTCCATAGCTAGCAAGGGGCAGAACTACAATTTGAACATCACCGTAGTTGATTCCCAAGTCTATTTCTTCCCTCTCTATCTCAGTGCCTCATTAGAACGCTTAATTCTAATATACAGACATGTGGTCCAAAGTATAGAGAAGCAAATATAATTAAACTTACGTTTCACGTTATTTTTGTTACCACTTAATAAATGATAATGAATATTGGGCATATTGTTTCCTTTCCTCATTCATTCACTCAACAAATATCTATTGAGTAACTATTAACTATATGTCAGGCATTGTTCTAAGCACTTGGAATACATCAGTGAAAAACGTGGCAGCAATCCCTATGCCTGCAAAGCTCACATTCTAGTGTGTGAGGAATAGAAAATAAGCAATAAACACAATAATAAAAAAGAAAATTGTATAGTATATTGAAAGGTGATAAATGGACTGGAGAGAAGAACTGGAGCAGAGAAGGGTATGGGTTAGGAGGTGATTCTATTTCTTTTCTTTTTTTTTTTTAATTTATTTATTATTATTATACTTTAAGTTGTAGGGTACATGTGCATAACGTGCAGGTTTGTTACATATGTATACTTGTGCCATGTTGGTCTACTGCACCCATCAACTCGTCATTTACATCAGGTATAACTCCCAGTGCAATCCCTCCCCCCTCCCCCCTCCCCATGATAGGCCCCGGTGTGTGATGTTCCCCTTCCTGAGTCCAAGTGATCTCATTGTTCAGTTCCCACCTATGAGTGAGAACATGCGGTGTTTGGTTTTCTGTTCTTGTGATAGTTTGCTAAGAATGATGGTTTCCAGCTGCATCCATGTCCCTACAAAGGACGCAAACTCATCCTTTTTTATGGCTGCATAGTATTCCATGGTGTATATGTGCCACATTTTCTTAATCCAATCTGTCACTGATGGACATTTGGGTTGATTCCAAGTCTTTGCTATTGTGAATAGTGCTGCAATAAACATATGTGTGCATGTGTCTTTATAGCAGCATAATTTATAATCCTTTGGGTATATCCCCAGTAATGGGATGGCTGGGTCATATGGTACATCTAGTTCTAGATCCTTGAGGAATCGCCATACTGTTTTCCATAATGGTTGAACTAGTTTACAATCCCACCAACAGTGTAAAAGTGTTCCTATTTCTCCACATCCTCTCCAGCACCTGTTGTTTCCTGACTTTTTAATGATCGCCATTCTAACTGGTGTGAGATGGTATCTCATTGTGGTTTTGATTTGCATTTCTCTGATGGCCAGTGATGATGAGCATTTTTTCATATGTCTGTTGGCTGTATGAATGTCTTCTTTTGAGAAATGTCTGTTCATATCCTTTGCCCACTTTTTGATGGGGTTGTTTGTTTTTTTCTTGTAAATTTGTTTGAGTTCTTTGTAGGTTCTGGATATTAGCCCTTTGTCAGATGAGTAGATTGCAAAAATTTTCTCCCATTCTGTAGGTTGCCTGTTCACTCTGATGGTAGTTTCTTTTGCTGTGCAGAAGCTCTTTAGTTTAATGAGATCCCATTTGTCAATTTTAGCTTTTGCTGCCGTTGCTTTTGGTGTTTTAGACATGAAGTCTTTGCCCATGCCTATGTCCTGAATGGTACTACCTAGGTTTTCCTCTAGGATTTTTATGGTATTAGGTCTAACATTTAAGTCTCTAATCCATCTTGAATTAATTTTCGTATAAGGAGTAAGGAAAGGATCCAGTTTCAGCTTTCTACTTATGGCTAGCCAATTTTCCCAGCACCATTTATTAAATAGGGAATCCTTTCCCCATTTCTTGTTTTTCTCAGGTTTGTCAAAGATCAGATGGCTGTAGATGTGTGGTATTATTTCTGAGGACTCTGTTCTGTTCCATTGGTCTATATCTCTGTTTTGGTACCAGTACCATGCTGTTTTGGTTACTGTAGCCTTGTAGTATAGTTTGAAGTCAGGTAGCGTGATGCCTCCAGCTTTGTTCTTTTGACTTAGGATTGTCTTGGAGATGCGGGCTCTTTTTTGGTTCCATATGAACTTTAAAGCAGTTTTTTCCAATTCTGTGAAGAAACTCATTGGTAGCTTGATGGGGATGGCATTGAATCTATAAATTACCTTGGGCAGTATGGCCATTTTCACGATATTGATTCTTCCTATCCATGAGCATGGTATGTTCTTCCATTTGTTTGTGTCCTCTTTTATTTCACTGAGCAGTGGTTTGTAGTTCTCCTTGAAGAGGTCCTTTACATCCCTTGTAAGTTGGATTCCTAGGTATTTGATTCTCTTTGAAGCAATTGTGAATGGAAGTTCATTCATGATTTGGCTCTCTGTTTGTCTGTTATTGGTGTATAAGAATGCTTGTGATTTTTGCACATTAATTTTGTACCCTGAGACTTTGCTGAAGTTGCTTATCAGCTTAAGGAGATTTTGGGCTGAGACAATGGGGTTTTCTAAATATACAATCATGTCATCTGCAAACAGGGACAATTTGACTTCTTCTTTTCCTAACTGAATACCCCTGATTTCTTTCTCTTGCCTAATTGCCCTAGCCAGAACTTCCAACACTATGTTGAATAGGAGTGGTGAGAGAGGACATCCCTGTCTTGTGCCAGTTTTCAAAGGGAATTTTTCCAGTTTTTGCCCATTCAGTATGATATTGGCTGTGGGTTTGTCATAAATAGCTCTTATTATTTTGAGGTATGTTCCATCAATACCAAATTTATTGAGCGTTTTTAGCATGAAGGGCTGTTGAATTTTGTCAAAAGCCTTTTCTGCATCTATTGAGATAATCATGTGGTTCTTGTCTTTGGTTCTGTTTATATGCTGGATTATGTTTATTGATTTGC